>NC_033640.1:7127730-7135247 GCF_001540865.1 Ananas comosus
CCTTTCGTTCAAAACAAGCCCAGCAGCTGCGCCCAACGACGTAAAAGTATTGTCAGACATGCGATAGTTCATCAGGTTGCCAACCGCGGGCGTCCCCAGTCTGCCACAGCACGTCAGGCGACCTCGCCGTAGAGCTTGTTTGTCCGCCAGTGTTGAGCTGGCTCGATCTCTTTAGGCACCGAAGGAGAGCGGCATCGGGCGTTACAAGGCAGGTTCGTCCCGCGTGATGACCCGTCCCTTTCTTCAGGAGGCCGAATCTTCGTAGGGGAAGGCAGCCAGAGAGCAGGTTGTTTAGAAGAGCAACTTCAAGAGCGTGTTGGCCGCCTGGTCCGAATGAACTTGGGATCGGCCAGTGAACTTGGTTTTGGCGAGAGTGACGTTACTGCGCCGGGGTGAGGCGAGGTCCGCGGGGAGCTGCCCTTGAATTTGTTTGTTGTTCAGAAAAGGAACCTGCGCATTGTTGATTAGAAAATATTAAACTTTTCTCGTCGTTAGTTTAACATTTTGGAAAACAAACAATTCCTTCCAACGGCACGCAAGTGATAAAAAATTTAATAATTAATATTTGAGATTTTAATTTAAATCTTAATTAATTATATTTTTAACTAAATTTATTTTTAAAAAATAAATAAAACGGATAGCATAAATAGTGACTATTTGTTCTTATAGTATTCACCGCAACACGTCATCGCCATGAAAAAAGAGGAGGAGGGATAAAAAAGATGACGGAAAGTAAATTTAGCTAAAATAGAATATGAATCAACTAAATTCGATTTGGAACCTCGGGTACCAACTACTAAAATCTTTTGCTACTTATACTAGGGACAATCGATAACGGACTCAATATTAAATACACATATTTATATATATAAAAGAATAGAAAATTAGTTAACTTATAGTTATCTTAGATATTTATTAACATAAGGATATGTTTACAAAGTAAAGAATTTTGAAGAATAAATCTGAAAACAAAAATTTTGTAAGAATTATATATTTATATATTTAATTATTTATAGAAAAAAGCATAGGCAATTATTCTATAAGAAAAACTGATGTGAGGAGCCATCAATACTTTCATCCCGTTCATTCGGAATTGCCTGTCGAATCTTTTCCTCTTTTCCTTGTTTTGGATTGGCGCCACCTAATTTTTCTGTTTTCTTTGTTTGGATCGAAATAGCGAACTGATTTTTTTTCTTTTATTTTCCTTTTGGAATTGCGCACCCGATTCGCGCGAATTAGAAATGTCCTACAGTTGAGTGGGCATCATACATTTTAACCTTTACATAAAGTACAAAAGCTTTGCTTTATATCGAAAGTAAACAGATAGTTGTTACGCATGTGTATTTAAAGTTTAAATAACTATTATTAAAAGAAATTAATAAAGTTAATATGAAATATATTTTAAGTATACAGATGCAAAGTCATTTTACTCTTTGCATTATATGTGTTAAGCTTTTAGAGAAATGGAATGTTTACCGCACCTGTAACATGCTGAGCACGAAGACTGCGGTCGGGGACGGACGCCGACGTAACCGTTGAAGCGGAGGTCGAGGAAGGTGGCGTTGTTGAGGCAGAGGACGTCGCGGGGAAGGCGCCAGTGAGCTTGTTGTTGTTGACGTCGAGCTCGTAGAAGAATCGCAGGCCGCTGAGGTCGGCACCGTGCCCCGAAGTGTTGGAGTTGGCGTGGCAGAGGCGCGAGGGTCGGGCAATCTGGTCGACGATCCGCAGCGCGAGGTGGGCGCCGAGCCGGTATCCGTTGAAGTCGACGGAGGCGACCGGTCGGCGTGTTTACGCGGTTCGGCGGCTTGCGTCTCGCAGAAGAATCCGAGTAGGAAGTTTACTGCAGATGTCGGTGCCGCCCACGTATTGGTGATGCCCTTGTGGCGGAGGGTGATGGTTCCCTGAATCGCTGGATTACGAGGTAGGCGTTGTACAGCCGAACGTTCGGAAAGCAGGCCTGTGTTATCGGCCACGTTGGGAGTGCAAGGGTGACGGCGGGAGGGGTACAGGGACAGCCCATCCGGGAGGGGACGGGCTGCCTCCCCGCCGCCGCCCCGCCCCGCCAATTCCGATTCCTATTCCGATTTCGATCGCCTTGCGGCTACTGTGACGTTTGAAATGACGTCCAAAGCTGAAATTCAGAAATCGTCAGAAGAAAGCAGTTGCAGGAAGAAACAAACGAGATGGAAAGCCATCGGCGTGGGAAAACGATTGAAGCGTCGATTGAGCAACTGCTTATGTATGATGTATAGAAACATTTGGGGAGGATCCGTGAGGCGTTGAGCCACTGATTCGGACTGAATATAAGTTAGCAAAGTAGCTTGTAAATGCCCTCGGGACAAAAAATGGAAGAGACGCCGTTCACACTGTGGTGGTGCGATGGCATTATCGATCGCCACTTGTTTGCTTTCTTCGTTCGCCGTACGTGTTCTTATTGATCTGACGAGAGATGAAACAGAGAAAAGAATATATAAGTTTTAAAGATTAGTTTTTAGCCGTTGATGTGCTGTATCGGAGGGCGGAGGATGAAGCTGAGCCATCTCAGTTAGCGCCGATGGCTTGACGCCACTTTGTACTGTACATAGACACGTGCCGCGTTTTTACTCGTTTGAAGCTCAGTGTGTCTGTGTGAGTGTTTGTATGTTTTTTTTTTTTTTTTTAAGGGAAGGCGCGTAGGAAAAATTCTAAGAATGCAACGGGTTTATTAGTACGTGGTGTAACAACCAATCAAATTAATCCTTTTAAAAAATATATGTCCATCATGATTGTAAAAAAATTTTTATTGTATTTTGTTTTTAAAAGAAGGAATGTGATTGGCTTTTAGTTGATGACGTGGTACGTGCAAGTGTGGACAGTGTAGAATTTCCTCGGCGCGTAGGCCCAGCGTCTTGCAATTACGCTCTGCGAAATCAGAGAGTACGAGAGTAGTGCTTACGACACTGGGCATAATTTTGTAGATTTTAATTAATCATTTTATTTATAAATAGTTTAAATTATATATATATATATATATATATATATATATAATATATATAATATATATATATAATGAGTTTCTATGTTTTTAAAAGTACTAAGTTATTATGTTTATAATTTTTAGCCATTAGATTAGAGGACATGCGGTTAGGATGATTATGACCTTAGGGTTGAGTGAGCCGATTGGTTGAATAGTATTAATCTAATGATTGCAAAATTGATCCAATGTGAGTAAATCTAACGGCTAAAAAATTTACAAGCCACCAAGTACTTGTGCTTTTAAAAGCACCATAGCTGACTATATATATTATATATATATATTATATATATATATTATATATATATATATTATATTATATATATATATAACTAGACGGAATACTATCAACAGCCACCAATCTATTAGTGTATATTAGTTGTTTAGCTCTTTTATTAAGAAATGTGCGGTTAGAATAATGTGGCCTCTAGGATTGAGTGGTGTGATCGTTATGAATAGAATCTAACGGATAAAAATTAATCAAAGAATTCAAATCTAACGTTGTGAAAATTCACGATAGTACCAACCCTTTGATGCTATCGATAGTATCCTAGTCCGGACTATATATTTTGATGCTATCGATAGTTATCCTAGCCGGACTATATATTTTCGACATCATTTAACCTTCCGATCAAGAGGTCACAATTTGATAATTTTTAACGGCCGGTATCGAATACTGCTAGTTTAACGGTGTAAAAAGAATCGAAATCGTTGAATTTCTGATAGAAAATTCTATCTACATAGATAAAGATTAATAACTCGCATCTTGAAATGAAGGATCCGATCATCTTTTTTAGACGTCTTTCGATTTTGACCGTTCATTTTATGCCCACTGATGGACTTTATTATTGATTTCGAAAATTTCGAAATTTATTTTCTAGAAGTTTCTAAACACTCTAGATCATATTTAACGGGTGTGATCGTCGATTTGGAAGCACCAATCATCGAAAACAACTTATGATACGAGGGCTCTAATACTCATATATATTATTATATATATATATATATATATTTATATATATATATATATATATATATAAAGAGAGAGACGACGGATGCGAGAGAGAAGGAGACGAGAAGAGAGAGAGTTCGACTGGGCTACTATTAGTAGCAAAATTTCATTGTTACTACCAGTTTTTAGCCTTTGGATCAATCTTTTCATTATTTCTAACCATTGGATTAAATACTAAATCTAGTGGGACCACTCACCCTAGGGGACCACTCAACTCTAACTGACTAATATCATCCTGACGATATATTTTTTCATCCCAAGGGTTAAAAACTTGATAGCAAAAAAGCGTTTTTATTAATAGTATTCCAGCCTAATTATATAATATATATATTATAATATATATATATATAATATATATATATTATTATATATTATATAATAACAAGGGTGGTGCTGATTCTAAGGAGCACGGGCCTCCGTGCTTCTGAGCCATTTTCGATGATTAGAATTTCAAATTCGGGATCAGTCCGTTAGATTGATCTAGCCCATTTGAAGTTTCTAGAAATAATTTTTGTGATTTTTTGATATCATTTACTAGCTGGATCGAAAGGATTCAAAATCTATAATTACATAATTTTTAATGGTTGATATCTGCCGTTTTCAAGTTTAGCGGTGTAGAAGTATTCAAATCAGATAAAATTTTGATACAAAATTCTTTATACTATCTATAACAAGATAAATATTTCTGATCGAAAATTTTAGTGCTATATCATCACTTTTTATAGGATTTTTATTTTCAGCCGTTAAAAATTATTGATTTTGAATCCTTTCGATTGCTAGGTAAATGATATCGAAAAATTGCAAAAATTATTTTCTAGAAACTTCAAATTCGCTAGATCAAGTTTAACGGAGCCGATCGTCGATTCGGAAACTCCATCATAGTAAACTGCTCAAGAGCACGGAGGCCTCCGTGCTCCTGAGAGCACAGCAGCCCTGCTATATATATATAGTACGGCTGGTATGCTTCTGGAAGCACGAAGCGCTCCATGCTTCCAAGTCGTTTTCGATATTGGGACTTTCGAATCAACGATCAGCTCCGTTAGACTTGATCTAGAGTATTTTAAGTATCTAGAAAATAAATTTTACAATTTTTCGATATCATTTGCCTAGTGATTGAAATGGCTCAAAATCAACGGCTAAAAAATATAAAAATCTTACAAAATATGATGATATGGCATTAAAATTTTAGATCAAAAATTTGATCTTGTTCAATATAGTATAAAAAAATTTTCTATCAAAATTTCACGTGATTTGGATATTTCTGTACGGTTAAACTTGCAAACAGCTCACCACGGCCATTAAAATTATTAATTTTGAGCCCCTTCGATCACTAGACAAATGATATTGAAAAATCACAAAATTTATTTTCTAGATACTTCAAATACTCTAGATTAAGTCTAACGGAGCCGATCGTCGATTCGAAAATCCCAACATCGAAAATGACTTGGAAGCATGGCAGGCTCCGTGCTTCCAAAAGCATACCAGCTCACTCTCTCTCTCTCATATATATATATATATATAATTGAGCTTCTATGCTTTTAAAAGTACCAAGTCATTCGTACTTGTAAGTTTTTGGCGCTTGGATTAAGGGATGTGCGGTTAGGATGATGTGGGCCCTCTAGGGTTGAATGGTTAGTTGGTTGATTAGTATAATATAACGGGTGAAAATGATTAAAGGCGTAGATCTAACGGTAAAAAATTCACAAGCACTAAGTGCTTAGTGCTTTTACAAGCACCATAACCGGACTATATATATATATATNATGTCACTTAGATTGCAAAACAAAGCAGAACTAATAGCAGAAGAGAATATTTCACATCAAGCATTTTAGTGCATGTTTGTATGTTAGCATCAAGCAGAAAAATTTAAAGCAACAACAGCATACATTCTTTCATCATTAAGGTTCATGAATAGAACTTTATATCTTGACCATGGTTCAGACAGTCAGAATTATAACCAAGCCACTCTTTCAATTTCTTAATTTTATATATATTATCTCCTTTAAGAAATATATATATATATATATATAGAATTAGGCTGGAATACTATTAATAGTAAAACACTCTTTTTGCTATCAAGTTTTTAACCCTTGGATGAAAAATTATAGGGTCAGGATGATATTAGTCGGTTAGAGCTGAGTGGTCCCCCTAGGGTTGAGTGGTCCCCACTGGGTTATAGTATTTAATCCAATGGTTAGAAATAATGAAAAGAGTTTATCCAAAGGCTAAAAAACTGGTAGCAACAATGGGATTTTGCTACTAATAGTAGCCCAGTCCAAACTCTCTCTCTCTCTCTCTCTCTCTCTCTCTCTCTCTCTCTCTCTCTCTCTCTCTATATATATATATATATATATATGTTACTATACTATCGATAGTATCAAGTGCTTGGTACTATCGAGTTTTTGGCCATTGGATGAAAGGATGTGTGGTTAGAATGATAGTATTTTCCTCAGGTTGAGTGGATGGTTGGCTGAATAGTATAATCTAACGGGTGGAAATAATCAATGGGTAAATCTAATGGTAGAAAACTCAATAGTACCAAGAACTTGGTACTATCGATAGAAAGGATTTAAGTGCCGTGACACGGGATCGTGCCGAAAACTTGTTGGTACGGTACGGCATGGTGCGTGCCGGAACGTACCGATGCTTGCCGATCACAAAAAAATCATTGTGTGCCGATACATAATAGCATGAATATTTATTTTCTTTAGCAACATAATATTCTAATTGTTTATTATGTATTTTTATCAAATCATTTCAACTTTAATGAATAAATTACTTACTAATTTAAAGAATACAGAGCTTTGAGTTGTGCCATCGCCACTGGCCTGTATCGTGCCAATATTTTGTGCCGATATTTTATTGGCACGATACGGCACGGTAAATAGATTTAGATATTAATTAGAGTCCGGCTACTATACTTTTATAAGTATAGACTACTTTATACTCATAAGTTTTTGGCCGTTAGATCTAGCCCTTTGATCATTTCCTCCAGTTAGATAATACTATTCAACTAACCATCCACTCAACCCTAGGGGACCACTATCATCATAACCGAGGACCACTATTATCCTAACCACACATCGCTTCATCCAACGGTCAAAAAACTTATGAGTACAAAGAGGCATATACTTTATACTTATAAGAGTATAATAGTCATATATATATATATATATATATATATATATAGAGAGAGAGAGAGAGAGAGAAAGAGAGAGAGAGAGAGAGAGAGAGAGAGAGAGAGAGTCCGACTACTATACTATTGATAGTATCAAGTCCTTGATACTATTGATTTTTTTACCATTAGTTCTACCCTTTGATCATTTCCACCCGTTAGATTATACTATTAAACCAACCACCCACTCAACCCTAGAGGATCACTATCATCCTAACTGCACATCCTTTCATCTAGATGTGTTCCTCATAGCAGCCGTCGCAGTCTACACATATTCTCTGACGATGATATGATAGTTATCATGGTTCGGGATTACA
>NC_033640.1:7135653-7138386 GCF_001540865.1 Ananas comosus
AAGATAATACCACGAACATTTCCATGGTTTGTTATATATATATATATATATATATATATAAAATAAAGCTACTGTACTATCTATAGTACCAGAGCTCCAGTACTACAGTCTCGTTTTCGATCTTAGGGTGTTCTAAATAACGATTCACACGTTAAATATGATCTAGAGTATATTAAGTTCTTAGAAATAAAGTTTTAGTTTTTCTCGACATCGTTTACTTAGTAAGTAAATTATGTCAAAATAAACGGTGAAAATTAAATAATTTTTAAAATTTGAGTATAGGACTTTTAAATTGTTGATCTTGGTTTGAATAGTTTAAAGTATTTTCTACCAAAATTGGAAGAAATTTAGATTCTTCTACACCGTTAAACTCCAAACTCGTCATAGTAGCAATTGAAAATTTGCAATTTTAAAATGGTTTGATAATAAAGTAAACTATGTCGAAAAATATAAAATTTTATTTCTAAAAACTTTAAATATGTTAGATCAGTTTTAATGGTGTGGATCGTTGATTCGAACACCCTAAAATTGAAAACAAGATTATAGTACCGAAGCCCCGGTACTATAGATATTATAAGACCCTAGCGCTCTCTCTCTCTCTCTCTCTTTCTCTCTCTACACACACACACACCAAAAAGGTCGTATAAATCTTACACCCTCCATCCTAAATCTGATAAAAATTTAAATAATTTTTAGTAAAAATAAAAAAATTAATGTGATAAATACAGTATTAAGAGCCTTGGGATAGAATGGGTGTAAAATATACACCCTACTATGAAATGTTCCTGTAGCAGTGATATATATATATATATATATATATATATATATATATATATATATATATATATATATATATATAGATAGAATTAGGCCGGAATACTGTTAATAGTAAAACGCACTTTTTGCTATCAAGTTTTTAACCCTTGGATGAAAAATTGTAGGGTCAGGATGATTTTAGTCAGTTAGAGTTGAGTGGTCCCTCTAGGGTTGAGTAGTCCCCACTGGGTTATAATATTTAATCCAATGGTTAGAAATAATGAAAAGAGTTGATCCAAAGGCTAAAAAACTGGTAGCAATAATGGGATTTTGCTACTAATAGTAGCCCAGAGTCCAACTCTATATATATATATATATATATATATATATAGAGANTAGTGCTATATCATCACTTTTTGTAGGATTTTTATTTTCATCCGTTAAAAACAAGACTATAGTACCGGAGCTCCGGTACTATAGATAGCATAGTAGCCTAATTCTATATATATATATATATATATATATATATATATATAGAGAGAGAGAGAGAGAGAGAGAGAGAGAGAGAGAGAGAGTCCGGCTACTATACTATTGATAGTACCAAGCCTTTGGTACTATAAAGTTTTCTACCGTTAGATCTACCATGTGATCATTTCCACCCGTTAGATTATACTATTAAACCAACCACCCACTCAACCCTAGGGGACCACTATCATCCTAACCGCACATCCTTTCATCCAACGGCCAAAAGCTCAATAGTACGAAGGGCTTGGTACTATTAATAGTATAGGAGCATATATATATATATATAGAGAGAGAGAGAGTCTGGCTACTATATTTTTATGAGTATTGGCTCCCTTATACTCATAAGTTTTCGGCTCTTAGATTTATTCTATTGATCATTTTCACCCGTTAGATCATACTATTCAACCGACTACCCACTCAACCCTAGAGGACAATTATCATTCTAAGTGGGGACCACCATTATCCTAACCACACATCCCATCAATCAACGGTTAAAAATTTATGAGTACAAGAGAGTCTCTACTCATAATAGTATGTAGCCCCAGCCTATATATATATAGGCTAGGGCTACTATACTCATATGAGTATAGAGTACTCCGTACTCATAAGTTGTTTTCAATAATGGAGCTTCTGAATCGACGATCCACTCCGTTAAATATGATCTAGAGTATTTTAAACTTTTAGAAAACAAATTTTGTAATTTTTCGAAATCATAATAAAGTTCATCAAGCGAGTATAAAATGAACAGTCAAAATCGAACGACGTGCTAAAAATGGATGATCGGATCCTTCAATTTAAGATCGGAGTTATTGATCTTTATCCAGGTAGTGAATAGAATTTTCTATAAAATATTCAACCTATTCCGATTCTTTTACACCGTTAAACTAGCAAGTATCCCATACCGGCCGTTAAAAATTGCCAATTTTGTGACCTTTTGATCGTAAGGTAAATGATATAAAATTTGATTTCTCGTCGTTTTAAATGCTCTAGATAACGTTTAACGGTGTGGATCGTCGATTCGGAAGCTCAATTATGGAAAACAACTTATGAGTACGAGGGCGATCATTTTGAAGTTACTCGTTCACTAGGCAAACAAAGTCAAAAAATTATGAAATTTTGTTTCTAGATAGTTCAAATAGCATAGATCATATTTAACGGAACCGATCGCCAAATCAGAAGTCCCATCATCGAAAACAAATTACAAGTACGGAGGCCTCCGTACTTTCGAAAGCATCGGAGCCTAACTATATATATATATATATATATATATATATATATATATATATATAGGGTCCGGCTACTATACTATTATGAGTACGATCGCCCTCATACTCATAAGTTGTTTTCGATGATAGAGCTTCCGAATCGACGATCCACACCGTTAAACATTATTTACAGCATTTAAAACTTCTAGAAATCAAATTTTATAATTTTTCGACATCATTTACCTTA
>NC_033640.1:7138830-7194050 GCF_001540865.1 Ananas comosus
TTATTATTATTATTATTATTATTATTATTATTTGTAAATTAAATATATTAAAATTATATTATATAATAAATTGATATAAGTATATAATATAATATATATCATAGTATGTATATAATACTATATGTATTGTATAATAAAAATATAAAATATATATAGAACTAGGCGAGAATACTATCAATAGTACCAAGCTATTGGTGGTATTGATTTTTTAGCCCTTAGATTGAGAAATGGGTGGTTAGGTTGATGTGGGCCTCCTAGGGTTGAGTGAGTGGTTGGTTGAATAGTATAATCTAACGGATAAAAATAATCAGAGGGTTAAATCTAACGGTGGAAAACTCGATAGCACCAAATCCTTGGTACTATCGATAATACCCCAGTCGACCCCTATATTATTCACCCAAAAAAATGGGATAGTAATTTTTGTATGCTCGTATAGTGGTCTCTCACACCCTCGCACGCTCGGTCAAAAAGAAAAAAAAAAAAAAAAACTACGACAGAAAACGCTCGCCTCTCCCCAAAAAGAAAACACTTCTCACTCAAAGTATGCCCTAGCCCCCCTCTGTCACGTCCCGGATTACTCGTTTCCCCTGCACGCCAACAGACCCGCCGTATACAAAAGAATTTCCTCTGTATATGAAGCGATAGCTGTAATTGTACATGTAATCATACAAAACTACAACTAGGAGTATAAAGCTACTAATAGAACTGTAAACAAATATAAATAACCATCAGGTTCACTACACATACATAGTCTCCAGGATACATACATGACTCGCTCCAGTGAGTATCTAACATCAATATGTACATGAACAAAAAATCAAAACTATCTGTAGCTGGTACTCCTCTAGAACAGCAACAAGGCTGGAAGGGATCTAGCTCGCAACTCTCTTTCCACGATCAGTAGCTGTGACAGTAGCAGCCGCATAAGAAGGCTCTGCAAAAAGGGGGTCAACAACTAGGTGTGAGAACTATTGCAAAAAGTAGTCCTCAGTGGGTGCCACTACCGACCTCAACAGCTCACCCACTAAGTCTACAGAAAGTATCCTCACTGATAGTAAAGGAAGCTGGAAAACTCTACAGCTACATGTCCCTATACTATCGCTAACCAACATTAGCTATTTGTAGATATAAGCAATATGCAATCTCTGACCCAATCTCACTAAGGACTTTGAACACATCCGTCCCGCCTGTCGAAACTACACCAACCACCACCACGCTAGATTGTTGGTGGAGAGCAAGTCCAACCAGGACACTACGACATATACTCAAACGCACAAAGCCCGACTTCGGAGTTGCACTCGTAGGCGCTACCTAACCGAGTATGCAAGCGTGTCTCTGCCGAGCTCAATCAGGCTCTCACAGGCTATAGTCAAAGCAAGTAGGTCTAACTGGTCTAACAATCAAAACTCACGTGCCCTTGGCACAATCCGATGCAAAAACAGCAAACTGGGTCCACCGTCAACTGCGACGGCACCCGACAGTACAGAACAGTCTATACACTACTGTAAAATAAACTCGGCATCTGAGCACGAGCGTAAACTCATCCTACACTAATCTGGATATCCACCGCATACAAATTGTGGCGATACAAACAAACTATAACTCCTAAAGCTAAATTTGGTAGTTTTCAGAAAATGATAGTGTAGGTTCTATAGTTTTCTCCTAAGTCAATTCCAAGTCCAATATGTAAAAATAAATACTAGCTTAACTCCAAATTCAGATTTTATAATCTAATCCATAAATTCGAGTACTAGCAAGAAAATAGACCAATAATATATGTCGACAAATGCTAAAACTTAAAAGATATTCCAACGATTTCGGTAAACTTCAACCCACCTCGAAAACGCTAATCCAACAACGGCGAGAAGTCGAAAGGAGGAAAAACACGTGCTCGCTAGGCCTCCAACGGCGCAACCGCGACGTCCACGCACTCGAACGGCTCCCCGACGCAACGTCGACGTCGATCCGAGCTCAATCCATAGCCTTCACCAAGCATACCATTAAACTAGAGAGAGAGAGGGAAAGGATAATTAACTTCACTCCCTGCCTCTCCACACCTTTATGAAGCGGTGGGGATAAGGATGCTCCAACCAATGCAACAAATGACCAAAAGCCCCTCACCTACCCAAAATCCCAGGGATACTACACCCTCCCCACCCCCCGGCTAGCCGCTCGCAAGGGGAAGCCCTCGTGGAGCCACGCGACGCTCGCCATCGGCACTTCGGCCGCTTGTGATCGGAAGTCCTTGTGGAGCCACGTGCCGCTCGCCATCGAAACTTCGGCAAGTGAGTTTTATTCGAGTCCAATAGATCTAAGCCTTTTCATTTTGAGATTACCACACTGGTTTAATTTACGGAGATATTGATAGTGAACTTGTCTTTATGTATTTTACTTATGGCACATTTCCTTTCCAATTGTCAAAAGAAAGAATAGGTAAGAATGTTGATATTCTTAGGGCTACTAAAAAGAGAAGGGGACATGCTCATCTTTGAAATGAAGTGTCTTCATATCGAAGCATATTAGTTTTCCAAGTATCTTTAAGATATGTTATTGGGAGAATATTGTCCACCCCATAGTCTATTGAAACAAGTCAATTGCTTAGATGCTCCTTCATTGTGATATTACTTTTCATTTACTTAGTCTGCTTAACTTTGTAGCTCTTTATATTTATATTCTTAAGAATTATGAATATTTATGCTAATAACATAAATCTAGAAAAAAGTCTAATTTAATAGCCAAATTTTTTATTCCGAATTAATAATTGGTGAACGATTAATTTCTGTATAAATTGTGTATCCGAATAATTGGCGAATCCATTTTTTAAGCCGTATTTTGAACGAATTTAAAAATTGGGATACGAATTTTATTCGTATTATACCTGTAACGAATTTTTGCTGAATTCGAATTAACTAACTACAATGTGAACGCGCCGCTTCCAGAAATGATACGCCCGATGTGCTTTTTCATTCTTCTACGTCGCCGACCCAATCGTTATCGGTGAATCCAATGAGTTCAGATTTGCCACTGTAAGTATAAGAAATATCGTAGTTGACCGTTTTTTTTATATAGCGCAAAATATGCTTAGTTGATTGTAGATTCATCTGATTCGGCTTTTCCATGTATCTGCCGATCAACCGAACACCATAGGATATGTTGGGTCTAGTTGCTGTTAAGTAGCGCAGGCTTCCCGCTAACTGTTTGAAACATGTAGGATTAACAGGCTTCTATCTCCTTTCTTATTAAGCTTTAATCCGATCTCTACTTGGGGGAACGACCAGATTACAATCCGTCATCTGAAACTTTTGAAGTATTTTTTCTACATATTTCTTTTAAGAAATAAAAATACCTTCATATCTTTGTGAAACTTCGATGCCTAAATAATAAGCTATATGGCCCATATCGATCATCTCAAACTCATTAATCATACTCTTTTTTAATTATTCAATCATAATTGAATTATTTTTCGTAAAAATACGATCACCAACATAGAAGAAACAAATAAAACATCAGCATTAAAATTATTTTTAATATAAAAAGCTTGTTCACATGGGCACTTACGAAATTCGGCTTTTTTAAAGTATAGATCTATACGTGTGTACCATGCTCGCGACGCTTGCTTCAAGCCGTACAATGCCTTTTTTTAATTTGTAAACTTAATTTGTCTTCTTCATCATTTTGTATATATCCTGGTGGTTGCTCTATATATACTTCATTGAGAAAGCCGTTGAAGAATGTGGATTTGACATCCATCTGATGGATCTTCCAGTGTTTTTGCATCGCAAAAGCAATTAGAAGCCGCACCAACTCCAATCTAGCAAGGGGAGCAAACACCTCGTGAAAATCGACACCAGGCTTCTATTTGTAGCCCTTTACAACGAGTCTAGCTTTGTGGCGATCGGTTGACCCGTCTTGCTTGTATTTGGTTTTGTCGACCCGCTTTATGCCAATTGCTTTTTGGCCTTCTGGAAGTTTTGTGAATTCTCAAGTTTTGTGAACTCTTAATCGCCTTGATTTCATCGCACATGGCTTTACGCCACTTTTCTTCTTTAGCTGATTCATCAAACATGAGAAGACAATCTAAAAACATGATTTAATAGGTTAAATCACTATTATCATCGTTGTCAGTATCGTGAAGAATATAATCTTTTAATTTTACGGGCATTGTAATATTTTGTTGAGGATTTTTTCGAACACCTTCCTTCAAAGAAGAAGGCGAAGAACCTGATAACGACGAGGGAGGTGATGGTAGTGCAATCGGAGGATCCGATGCATGCTGTTCTTGATTCTCCGAATTATCTTTAAATTAAATGCTAATACCATTATTCAACTTTCTTTTCCTTTCCAATCACATGATTTAGTTTATCAAATTTCACATCTTTACTGATTATGAATTTTTCTGCGATTGAATTATATAATTTATAAACTTTCACATTTTCTGCATATAGATAAAAACATGCCTAACTGCTTTGTCATCCAATTTTTTTCTTGTTTGCTTTGGAATGTATGCATATGCCATGCATCCAAAAATACGTAGATGCACTAATAATAGGTTTTCTTCCATTCCATACTTCTTTAGGTATTTTATTCGCCACGTTACTTTTCGGACACCTGTTTAAAATATAAACTGCACATGAAACAACTTCACCCCAAAAGTTTTTCCATATACCTCTCTTAATAAGCATGCTTCTTATTATTTTTACAATTGTGTGATTTTTTCTTTTTGTCACGCCATTATGTTGCCATGAACAGGCCACGTTACTTTGATGCTCAGTTCCATGTACCCTGCAAAACTCGTTAAATTTTATAAAAAAAATATTATCCTTGACCATCAAACCGTAGAACTTTCAAATAATTCTCGTTTTGTTTTTCAAAAAGTGCTTTAAACTATTGGAATGCAGTAAAAGTTTCTAATTTTTCTATCAGAAAATAAACCAAAAATTTTCTGCTAAAGTCATCAATCAAAATTATAAAATATTTATTATTTCTGATGAAGCATCTATTCATCTCACGTAAAACCATACAAACCAATTGTAGAGGTTTTGTTGCTCTACATGATTTTTCTTCTGAAAACGGATCTCTATATTGTTTTTTCAAAATGCAACCTTTACAAATTTGGTTTAGATAATTTATATAAGGTAACCCCTCCACTATATTTTTACTAGTAAATGTTTTCAAAAATAAAAAATTTAAATGACCAAACTGTAAAAATGCCATATCCAATATTTGTCATGCACAATTGTATTGAAACATAATGAAGTGTCATTATCCATTTTTAAAGAAAACATGCCATATCTAGTCATTGGCTCTTTAACAATTAATCTATTATTTTTATCATTCAATTCACAAATTTTCTTTTCAATATACAACAATATGACATTTTTCTTAAATTGGCCAGTTCTTAATAAATTACATCCTAATCGAGGCACATAATAAACATTAAATATTATAATATGATCACAATTACGTGTGTTGGGGTAAAAAAAATTTAATAGAAGAATAATAATAATAAAGGTGAAAGATTATGGTTGGCACTTAATATTGATTTTGGCTTATCTAATTTCTTGAGCTCTATCTGAGATAAATTATGGTCTATATATTTTTAATAGGCCCCACATGTGAATAAAAGATTGTGAGCCTCATGAAAGTCCAATAAATTTTGAGTCTATCTGATAGTTGGGGTCTCATTTTAGCCCAATGAATATTACTATTTGTACCGAATAAGCTCTATCAAAGTGGGCCCAATTGATTGTACTCAGCCCAACCCATTGTATATAGCCCACATCCACATCTCAAATTCAATTTTGAATTTTAAAATATTATGTTCAAATTTAATTTTGAATTTTTAAAATTTTCAACCAACTAGAAAGTATCTTTTCTCCTAACAACCTCAAAAATATTTTTTTTTCATTCAAAATGTGATTTCAAATTTCGAATCCCCAATCAACTAGAAAATATATCTCCTCTCAATAACATCATTAAAAATTTGATTTTGAATTTTGAATCTCTAACCCACTTTCCAAATATCTCTCAACCCACTAATACTTATCCCTCAACTAACCACATCCAACCCTACAAATTTCTCGACGTTTTCTTAAATCTCTCCCATTTTATTATAAATAGAGGACAAAAAAAGATAAAAGAAGTATACACAAGATATAGGTACGATACTACCATAACTATACGTCCTTCTACGTACAAAAAAAAAAAATCCAAAGAAGAAAGGAAAGATCTTCCTACTGGGTGTGCCATTTTGTCTGCCACCACGAATGACACATCTCGCACGGTTGATCTTTTTCTGGATTTTTCACGTGACAGTATTCATAATTCATATTAGTATTTATATGTATATGTGGGTATCAAATATTGCGGATCTATGATTTCAAAAGAAACAAGCATCTACTATTAATTACCCCTGTGGCTTGAGGCATTTTCGATCAAGAGACCTTCATAAGAATGATGGAACGAATCATATCTTAATGATTGACCAAATCCTAGGTGTATGTACTAGGATTCAGTTGGATTTAAAGGTTGATTCATAGTTCATGAGATTTGGGTATGAAATTTGGTTCATGAGATTTGGTATGTGGTTTGGTTCATGGAATTGGTGTATGGTTCATAAGATTGGGGAATAGCTCGGTTCATGGGGTCATGATAACAAAACCCATTTTCGGTTCATAGTAAAAGCTCATTTTGATTCATAACAAAACCCATGTTTGAAGTAGAGTTTGGGTTTTAGGTATTTGGATGATATGGCTTTAATAGCTTTGGACCTGATGCTCTTGGGCCTTCCTAGCTTTATGGCCTAGTTTTATTTATGGACTACAATGGGTTGGATTAAATTGAGTTAGGCTTTTATTGTGGACTAAATGTAGGTTACATTTTTATTGTGAACTAGAATGAGTTTGGATTTAGATGGATTTGGATTTTTAGTGTGAACTTGATTGGATTTGGATTTTTATTGTGGACTTAATTGGATTTGGATTTTTATGGTGGACTTGATTGGGTTTGGATTTATATTGTGGACTAGAATGAGTTTGGATTTTTATGGTAGACTAAATTGGGTTTGAATTTTTTTTGTGGACTAGAATGAGTTTGGATTTTTATGGGGGCCTGGATTAGGTTTGGATTTAGAATGGGCTTTGGTTTTTATATTGTGGACTTGATTAGATTTGGATTTAGAATGGGCTTGGTGTTTTTTTATTATCGACTTGATTGGATTTGGGTTTAGAATGGGCTTAGGTTTCTTTTATTGTCGACTTGATTGGATTTTGAATTTTTATGGTAGACTCGATTGGTTTTGATTTTTAGGATGGACTCGATTAAGTTTGGATTTAGAATTGGCTTCATCTTCATATGGACTGGATACCGGGTCTGTAGGTGGACTGGATTTTATTTTTATATGGACCGGATTCGTGGCCCGTATGTGGACCTAGTCCACACATATACACAAGCATGAGCCGTGCCGGGCCGAACGGGTCGTGGCTCACGTGGTTCAAGCTACTTGATTCACTTAAACTTTTTCTTTTCTTTTATTTTTTTCTTGGTATTTCTTATTTTAATCATTACCTTACCCCGATAAGGTCTCTTAGTCAAATCTTACCCTACCTTGGTAAGGTACCGTATCTTGCAACTTGGTACAGTCCAATGGATTATCCGAGAGAAAGCTGTTGGACCCTACCATTGGGCTCCTATCTGTATATAGAAGAGGAGAGGATGCATACACTTGGAGTATTAAGAAGTTATCTGAAATATGCAAAGTGCTTCTTCTTCCTCTTTGTTACAATGAGCTTTACCTTTCTTCTTTATATTTCGCTGGATCTCTGAAAGTTTATTAGGTTCATATTGTACCACTTTAAAGACGTGCCGATAGGGCGAACAGTGGTTGTTTTATTGCTAGAAGTGATTGCCGGAGCCTCGCACATGGAGGGGCAATCTCGCTTTTAAGATAATGCTTAGCACATCTCGACTCACAAGCCTTATCTGATTTTCACTGCCTTATAATATTTAGTTCTTAATCTTTGTATGTGTTTTAAAATACTTATTTAAACTCTGCATTTCAAAATATTTTTTAAAAAGATATAAAAATTTTACTTAAAATTAGAGAGAATTTTTTCAAGTAATACATCAAATTATATAAGGTAAATATTGAGACAGCATCAGATAGAATCGACAACATATGATTTGATCATAAATTGATTTATTTCTTTAACATAACCAAGTGCAGGCAATTATTTATTTTTGATAAAATTAAACAGCTTTGAAAGTTCAGATTCTTAAATGCCGAAATTAAAAATTCACCAATTAATTTCAAACTTAACTAGAAGTACACGCACCCAAAGTGCTTCTTCAGTATCCTTCCATCTGAACAGCCACACACACAAACAATTTCTTTCAATGATATTTCAGTATCTTTGAAACTAGAAAGAACAACGTGTAAGAAATTAAAATAGATTATTAGCATATCAAAGAGTTCGTAAAACAAGACGAGATCAGATTTTAATAATTATATTAAATTCCGCAGCGAAAAAAATATTTAAAAATCTATGTGATTTTTACGATTTGATTTGACTCTTAATTTTTTCCAACACTTGGGAACAGTAAGATTTATTCACTTGTCACATTAATTTCGACAGACAATTAGAGAAGGGAGACAATGAAAGAAAGAAAGAAGATCAAGACAATGATGCCAAAAACAGTGACAATGCAGATAAAGCGGAGGATGATGTGGAGTGGAAGTGAGAAACGTACGAGCAATGAAACTCAGACCACGGCCAAATGGACACACAAATGCATATACACTTGGAATTAAACTTGACACGCATAGCCACATCGAACCAATCCTCTTCTTACTCATGGCTTTGGATTCTGGTGCAGCGCGGAGTAGGTAGTGTACCCCGACGCCCGGCTCCGATCGCGGGCCCCGTCCGCCACCGGCATTGCCTCCGCCGCCGCCGCCGCCGCCCCCTTGGAATTGAGCTGATCCGCACCCTCGGGCCACGGGGATTGGCACGGTATATACGTGTTCAGCGGACAGTACTTTTTCTGCCATAGGAACCACTTGCACTCCTCCGGCGACCTCTGGTCCAGAACTCCCGGAATGCAATTCTTGCGCACGTCCAGCACCCCTTTCTTTAACAAAATCCAGCAGCTGTGCCCCAACGACGTGAAGTAGTTGTCAGACAGCGATAAGTTCATCAGGTTGCCAGCCCCGGGGATCCCCAGCCTGCACAGCACGTCCGGCACCTCGCCGTAGAGCTTGTTGTCCGCCAGGTTGAGCTGCTCGATCTTCTTTAAGCACCCAAAGGACAGCGGGATCGGGCCGGTCAGCAGGTTCGTCCCGGCGTCGAACACGGTCGCCTTTTTCAGGAGGCCAATCTCGAAGGGGAGGCAGCCGGAGAGCTGGTTGTTCAGGAAGAGCACTTCGAGGAGCGTGTTGGCCGCATGGACGATTGAGCTCGGGATCGGCCCGGTGAACTTGTTGTTGGCGAGGGTGAGGTACTGCGCCGGGGTGAAGCCCAGTTCCGCGGGGAGCTGCCCCGTGAAGTTGTTGTTGTTCAGGAAGAGGACCTGCGCGTTGCTCATCACAAAATATTTAAACTTCCTTATCTGCTAGTTTAACATTTCGTAAACAAAACAAATTAACAATTCCTTCGCATACTACCAAATTAAACAGGCGGCGTAGATATGCAGAAGCATCAGATATAAGATAGGTTAATTCCATACAAATTAAGTCCATGTAAAAGTTTGAAATACTAAATATATTCCTACGAAATTTAATTTTTAGATTTATCTCTTCAAAATTTTCTACTTTGCAGATATATTTCTCTTCAAAAACGCTGGTTCTTCATAAATATTTTTGCCGTTTGATTCACTATTAGTCTTTTAACTGTAGATATATAATATGACTATTTTGTCCTTATAAATTTATTTCTATAAAAAGTTATCTTTTTCTCTCTCTTTTCGCATTCGCCGCAACACGTGCGGCGTATCTCATTTTTGCCGCGATCGAGGATTTCTCTTTCTACATCGCCATCACAGTAGATCTCATCGCCGTCATGGATAAAGAAGAGAAGATGAAAAAAAAATGATGGGACTCAACATTGAAATACATATTATATATATATAAAGTAAAAAAATCATTTGACTTTCTTAACTAAGTGTGGTTAATTTTGTTAACTTATAGTTATCTAATTTTTTGTTAATAGAAAAATATATTTACAAACGAAAAAAAATTTTTGAAAAAAAAAAGTTAATAATAAAAATTTTATAGAAATATATATTTATTATTTGATAGTTCTGTAAGGAAGCGTATGCGGTTATCCCTATGAGATAAAACTGTACGGAGACCACTCAATACAGGTCATTCCGGAATGGCCAATCTGACTCTTTTGCTGCTTTCCTTGTTTTGTATTTGACGCCACCCTCTTTTTTTTTGTTTTTTTTTTTTTTTCCTTTTTTTTGGATTGAAATAGCCAACTGATTTTTTTTTTCTTTTTCTCTTTTTACTTTCGGATTGGCCCCGGATTCTGCGGCATAGAATGTCCTACATTTGGGTGGGCCACCATACATTTTTAATTTTTAAATAGAGTAGCAAAATGCTTTTTTTTTTTTTTTTTTTTTCAAAAGTAAGATATAGATGTTACGCCTTGTCTATTTAAAAATTTAAATAATTAATATTAAAAAAATAATAAAATTAACATGAAAAATATATTTTAATAAATATACAGATAGTATTGCCCAATAAAAATTATATTTAATTTGCACCCGCAGAGAAATCGATTTGCCTCCGCACCTGTAACATGCTGAGCTTGAAGACCTGCGCGGGGACTGGGCCGACGTAGCCGTTGAAGCGGATGTCGAGGAAGGTGGCGTTGTTGAGGGAGAGGACGTCGGCGGGGAAATTGCCGGTGAGCTTGTTGTTGCTCAAGTCGAGCTCGTAGATGTACTGCAGGCCTCTGAGGTTGGGCACCGTGCCCGAGAAGTTGTTGGAGTTGGCGTGGAAGAGCGCGAGGTCGGTCAACTGGTCGACGAATCCGCAGACGGTGGGGGCGGCCAGCCGGTATCCGTTGAAGTCGACGGAGGCGACCGTCGGCGTGTTTACCAATCCCGGCGGCGTGGTGCAGTAGAATCCGACGTAGGAATTCTTCCCGCAGATGTCGGTGCCCGACCACGTGTCGGTGATGCCCTGCGGGTCGCAGGTGATCGTGCTCTTGAATCGCTGGATTACGAGGTAGGCGTTGTACAGCCGGTCGTTCTGGAAGCATTCCCGCGTTATGTCCCCGTTGGAACAGCCGGATCCGGTGCCGATTCCGATTCCGATCCCGATTCCGATTTCAATCGCCTTGCGGCTACGCGTGACGTTGAAGTCACGGCCGAAGCTGAAGTTCAGAAGCGTCGCCAGAAGAAGAAGCAGACGCAGGAGGCGGGAAGCCATCAGCGTTGTTGGAAAATGATAGACCGTGATCAATTGAGCAGCCGGTTGCATAGAAAGCAATGGGGGTTGAGCTACTGATTCGGACTGAGATATAAGTAGCACTGTAGCTCTAAAATCCTCCCGTGCAGGGACAAATATGGAAGGAGACGCCGTTTACAGGGTGGTTGGATGGCGTCATCGATCGCCACTTTTTCTTTCTGTGTATCCGTACTTGTCTTATTGATCTGACGAGAGATGCGAAAGAGAAAAAGAATTGCGAGTTTTAAAGATTAGTTTTAGCCGTTGATGAGCTGTATCGGAGGGCGGAGGATGAAGCCGAGCCATCTCAGTTAGGCCGATAGTTTGACTCGCTACTTTTTAGTGTAGACAGATCACGTGCCGCGTTTTGCTCGTTTGGAAGCTCAGTGTGTCTCTGTTTTTTTTTTTTTTTTTTTTTTTTTTTTTTTTTTTTTTTTTTTTTTTTTTTTTTTTTATCTTTTGAAATAAAATAGAAAAGGGGAACGCGCGTAGGACCCGGCGTCTGCAATTACTCTCTGCGAAATCAGAAGAGTACGAGGAGTAGTACTCCTGCTTCGTAAATTCGCGAATAATACGCGTATTACTTATAAATTTTTGAATAGCCGAATTAAATGACAGCAAATATATTTTTTTCAAAAATAAAAAAAAAAATGTATTTTTTTCTCTAAAAATAATTATCCGCGAATTATTCACGATTCGCGAATAATTCGCCCAAAAAATCGGCCCGCGAGTCGGCGACGCTTGTCGTCGTCGTCCTCCTCCATCGCCGCCCTGGCCGGCGCTGGGAGCAAGAGGGCCGCGGTTACGGTTCCCATAATCCCATCTCGCCCGACGCCGTCTGCGACTCCGCGTGCCATTGCGCGCGGCTTCGCAGGCAAAGGAATGCGCGGTCCACGAGGCCGGATGCCTTCTCATTTTATATATATATATATATATNTCCACGAGGCTGTTTATATATATATAATTTTATTTATTAATATTTTTAAATGATATTATTAATATATATTTATTATAATTTTAAATATATTTAATTTATATATAAAAATTATAATAATAATATATAATATATTAATTATTATATATTTATTATATAGTCGAATTTTTGATTCCGAATTTTTAATTGATAAACGTATAATATCCGTATAAATCACGTATCCGAATAATTACCGAATCCGTTTTTTAGCCGTATTAACGAATTTAAAAATGAATTTAAAAATTAGAAGACGAATTTATCTGAATTATATCTGTACCGAATTTTTGCCGAATCCGAATTAACTAACTATGCTACCAACACTATGCATAATTTTGTACATTTTAATCATTTTATTTATAAATAGTTTATGGCCAATTTGCATAAAAAATTCACTTATTTTGGGCTTTTGCAAAACTAGACCACCTTTTTCGTTTTTGCATATTCGGTCCACTTTTTCAGCAAACTGACCAAAATACCCTTATACTTTTTTCTCTCTCCTCTTTTTTTTCTCGTTCTTTTTTTCTTTCTCTTCCCAGAGAGCGGCGGAGACAGATGCGAAGGCGGAGGTTGAGGCGAAGGCAGCCTGCTTCGGTTTTGTCCAACGTATCCTTACCCTCGCCCGCACACCCCCCGCTTTCCTCGCCTCTGATACCGCCGAGGCCACGCTGCGACTTTTTTTTTTCCCCTCTCCGACCCTCCCCCACCGTCTCTGACGACGACGACTATCTCACACTCTCTCGCCTTTCTCACCTTTTCCCTCTCCCTCCTCCTTCACCTCTTCCGCCGTCTCCGACGACGACACTTCTCCGCCGACATCGGCGCCACAGAGGATTTTTTTTTCCTCTCCGACGACGACGCCTCTCTCGCCCTTCCTCGTCCTTCTCGTCCTCTCCCTCTCCCTCCTCCTCTGCCGCCTCCGACGACGACGCATCTTCGCCGATATCGACACTGTGGAGGTCACTGCGGCACTGCAGCCTCGGAGCGGGGGGTTCTTAGCGGCGTCGTGGCTGTTGGCAGAGAGGGGTGACCCAAAAAAACTATAGAAGAAGCAAGAATAAAAAATAAAGATAAAAAATTATAGAAAAAGAAGGATGAAGATGAAATTGTATCGTTAACTACAAAAAAAAATTATAAGTTACACTATTTAAGATGTAAACTGAAGCTTTAAAATATAAATTACACTTTTTAAATAAAAATTACACTTTTGGGAGATATTTACACTGTTTCTCCTTTTATTGCATTCTTTCATATGTAAACTGCATCCATTAAGATGAAAATTACACTCTTTAAACGAAAGTTACACTCTTTGAGAGATATTTACAATGTTTCTTCTCTTCTTGCACTCTTTGAGATGTAAACTGTATCCTTTTAAGAGATATTTATACTGTTTCTCCTCTTGTTGTACTGTTTTTTCTCTTGTTGCACTATTTCTTCTCTTGTTACACTGTTTCTCCTCTTAAATGGTGCAGTTTAAGATAAAAATAGTGTAACAAGAGGAGAAATAGTGCAACAAGAGGAGAAACAGTGCAACAAGAGGAGAAACAATATAAATATATTTTGAAGAGGTGCAGTTTACATCTCAAAGTGTGCAAGAAGCGGAGAAACAGTATAAATATCTCTCAAAGAGGGCAACTTTCATTTAAAGAGTATAACTTTCATCTTAATGAATACAGTTTATATCTGAAAGAGTGCTATAAGAGAAAAAATAGTGTAAATATCTCCCAAAGAGTGTAATTTTTATCTTAAAGCTGCAGTTTACATATTAAGTAGTGCAACTTATAATTTTTTTTGCAGTTAACAACGCAATTTCATCTTCATCCTTTTTTTTTCTATAATTTGTTATCTTTATTTTTTTTCTTGCTTTTTCTATAATTTTTTTTGTCAGCCCTCTCTGCCAACGGCTACGGCGCCGGTGACGACGCCGCTAAGGACCCCCCGCTCTTAGGCTGCAGCGTCACAGTGACCTCCACGGTGTCGGCATTGGTGTCGGCGTCGGCGCCGACGAAAATGTGTCGTTGTCGGAGGTGGCAGAGGATGAAGGTGAGGGAGAGGACGAGAAGGACGGGGAAGGACGAGAGAGGTGTCACCGTCGGAGACGGTGGAGGAGAGTCGAAGAGGAAAAAAAAAAAGAGTCGCAGCGCGGCCTCGGCGAGGTCGGAGGCGACGAAGGTGGGGGGTGTGCGGGTAGGCCGCCTCCGCTCTGTCTCTGCCGCTCTCTGAGAAGAGAAGGAAAAAAAAGAACGAGAGAAAAAAAAAAAAGAGGAGAGAGAAAAAGGTATAAGGATATTTTGGTTAGTTTGCTGAAAAAGCGGACCGAATCTGCAAAAACGAAAAAGATAGCCCGGTTTTGGAAAAGCACAAAATAAGAGAATTTTTTCTCTCCTCTTTTTTTTTTTTTCTCGCGTTCATTTTTTTTTCTCTCTACGAAAAAGGCAGCCGAGGCAGAGGTAGAAGCGGAGATGAAAATGGCCCGCCTCGCCTCTCATCTTTATGTCCTCGCCCTTGCTCGCGCACCCCCCCCCTTTCTCGCCTCCGATCACGTCGAGGTCGCGTCGTGACTCTTTTTTTTTTTTTTTCCCTCTTCGACCTTCCTCCACTGTCTCCGACAACGACACCTCTTGCGCCCTCTCTCGCCCTTCCCCCCTTCTCGCCCTCTCCCTCTCCTTTCTTCTTTGATGCCTCTGACGACGACGCCTCTCCGTCGGCGCCGACGCCGCGGAGGCCGCTGCGGCACTGCAACCTCGAAGCGGGGTTTCCTTAGCGGCGTCGTCGTCTGCGCCGTGGTCGTAAGCGAAGAGGCGTGACCCAAAAAAAATTATAGAAAAAAGAAGAAGAAAAAAATAAAGACAAAAAATTATAGAAAAAGGAAGAAAATGATGAAATTACACTGTTAAAATAAAATTATGTTGTTTAAAAATTTTTTACACTATTTTTAATAAAGGTTACACTATTTGAGGCAGAAATTACACTCTTTAGAATCAAATTTATACTTTTTAGGATAAAATTATACTTGTTAGGTGAAATTTATATCGTTTCTCTTTTCTTCTTCTTCCTCCTCCTCCTTCCCCTTATCCTCATTCTCATCCTCATCCTCCTCCACTCCCAGAGAAGAGGGTAGGAGAGGCAGTAACGGCGCAGGAGCGAGCGCACGTATGTCGTTGGCGACCTATATATTACGGACACTTCTATAAGTCTCGCGTGTTCATGTTGGACACATGCGTATCCGTGTCGGACACGTGTCCAATGTGGACACTTCTTGGACGAGCATATAATGCCGATCCATAGCACATATAACTAATATATATATATATATATTTTTATTTTACTTTTTCTATGCATATATATGTAAGATGATAAATATTTTAGCTTTTTGATAAATGCATATATTTTTTTGACAATATAAATAAATTATGTATGGTGGAGAATTTTTTTCTTAAAATATATGAACAATCAATAAAAAATTTACTAAATTTCACTCGTACGGAAAATATAACAATATTTTATCAAAATTAATATTTTATATATAATAAATATATATTATTATATTAATAATACTGTATTTTATTNTTTTTTTTGACAATATAAATAAATTATGTATGGTGGAGAATTTTTTTCTTAAAATATATGAACTATCAATAAAAATTTTACTAACTTTCACTTGTATAAGAAATATAATAATATTTTATAAAAATTAATATTTTATATATAATAAAATATATTATTATAGTAATAATATTATATTTTTTTAGTGGTGTCTATGTCGTATCCGTGTTCTAATTTTTTGAAAGTTGTCGAGTCGCGGTGTTCGAGTCGTGTCGTATTGTGTCTCGTATCCTGTGTCAGTGTCCGTGACCTAGTCAGTGACGTCATCGCTGAAAGCGGTGGGCGCAAACCCCGCGTCGTGCTTGATGATCCACATGCACCTTGGGCTCCAATGTATCTATACACTAAAAGAGAGAAGAAACTTCAAAACCAACCACTCTGATAATACAACATCATTGATTAACCGACCTATTTAATTATAACACGAGCTTCCAATGAAATAACCAAATCAGTTGCTCATGGGCAGCCCTACCATAGGCTCGGGGAGTTGGCACTGTATGATCCAAAGAGAGCTAAAAGGCTTTTTTTTTTTTAATTTTTTCTTACCCTTCTATTACATCAAAAACATTTGTGAGATATCTGTTATTCCTTTTTTTTTTTTTGAATTCTCAGCACGAATTGGTCGAATTTGAACTCTCTTCGGATGCGCGTCGCGGGGTTCGCGCCCGCCGCGTTCAGCAATTACGTTGCCGATGACGTGCGCTCGCTCTACCCTGCTACTGCCCCTCCTACCCTCTTCTCTGGAGGTGGAGGAGGATGAGGATGAGGATGAGGATGAGGAGGAAGAAGAAGAAGAAAAAGAGAAATGGTGGAAATTTCACCTAAAGAGTACTATTTTGTCCTAAATAGTGTAAATCTGATCCCAAAAAGTAAAATTTTTTTCTCAAAAAGTGCAACTTTTATTTAAAACGGTGCAAAATTTTTTTTAAATAGTATAATTTTATTTTAACAGTGCAATTTCATCTTCTTCTTCCATCTTATATAATTTTTTAACTATATATTTTTTCTTCTTTCTTTTTCTACAAATTTTTTTTTGTCACGCCTCTCCACCAACAGCTTCGGCGCCGGCGGTGACGGCGCTATGGACCCCCCCTCTTCGAGGCTGCGGCGCCGCAGCGACCTCCGCGGTGTTGGCGTCGGCGGAGAGGCGTCGTCTTCGGAGGCGGCAGAGGAGGCGGACGAGGAAGGAGAGGGAGAGGGCGGGAAGGGCGGGGAAGGGCGAGAGAAACGTCGTCGTCGAAGACAGTGGAGGGTCGGAGAAGGAAAACAAAAAAATAGTTGTGATGCGGCCTCGACGGTGTCGGAGGCGAGGAAGTGTAGGGGCAAGGGCAAAGGCGATGGCGAGGGCATAAGAATGAGAGGCAAGGTGGGCCGTTTCCGCCTTCTTCTCTGCCTCCGTTGCCTTCTTCGTAGAGAGAAAAAAAATGAACGAGAGAAAAAAAAATAGGAGAGAGAAAAAAAAAGGTATTTTGGTCAGTTTGCTGAAAATTCAGACTAAATTTGCAAAATAAAAAAAGACGGTTCAGTTTGATAAAAGCTCAAAACTTATAAATTTTTTTTATACAAATTTGCCTATATATAGAGAGAGAACTAGGCTAGAATATTATTAATAGCACCAAGTCATTAGTGCTATTAAGTTTTCGGCCTTTGGATGAAGCGATGTACGATTATGATGATAGTAAAGATGTCCGTGGACTGGGTCTGGGTACTTAAGTTACTATTATATCCATTGGATTTATTTGAGCGAGTCTGGATAGTGACTATCCGTATACTACTTATTCAAGATCGGATACACGTCAGGTCCAAATTGGGATCAGATACGCGTCAAGTCTAAATTGGGTACAGATACCTGTATACAAATATTATTTTATGAATTTTATTAAATTGTATGGGCAAAATTTATTTTGGCCATTATATTGTAGTATCCTTGTTTTATTTATTAATTAATTAACTTATTTATGTTTTATGTCGGTTGGTGCTAATTGGGGTGGCTTGGATGCCACGTCCACCCGTGCATGCAAATTAGGGTGGCTTGGATGCCACGTGCACCCTTTGCATGCTTATCAACAAATTAGGTGGGCATTGCCTAATCTTTCTACTTCTCTCTTTGTTCAACCGAAGCAAAGAGCTCGGAGGAGGTAGCCGCGAGGACGAGTTCGACGCCGACGACGCGCCGCGAAGCCGTTCGAGGGTACGGTTGGGATTGTAGCGTTGCGAGGAAACTAGGCGAGGATGCGTTTTCGCCGTTCTCGACGCCGCGTCGATGTCCGATTAGCCTTTGAGGTGAGTGTTCCGTTGCACTGCTTCAAGTATTATCATTTCGAGCTTGGTGCTGATTTGCAGAATTTCCAGCGTCGACCGTCGGTATTTCAGTTCGTACTCGGCGTAGGAGCGTCGGTTTTCGACGGGACTTGGTTTGTTGGATTCGGGACTTCGAGAGGAATCCACGAAGCCCTTACTTGCTGGATTTGGTAAAGGTTTGCTAGGTCGGAATTTCGCTCTTCTCTGTTGCTGTTTTTGAGGCAGAAATAATGCTTATTGTCGGATTCTCCGTGTAGAGTTTGGCGGGAGCTTGACTTCGGGCCTTGGGAGGTTTTCGGACGTTTCGGCAGGTTGTTCCGCAGCCGAGGGGAGTTCCGTGCTGCCAGGGATTAGCGAGCGAGGTGGGTTACATCGGTTTATTCCTAAGTATAGCATTAGTCGACATGTATGATTTGTAGTTGTATAAATCATGTGTAGCTCTATCTCATTGATTATATCTTGGATAAATACGATTTGAGAACATGATTAATAAATATGAATATACATGTTGGACTTGGATTTGACTTAGGAGAAAACGCGATAACGATCGGCATATGTTAACTACCTGATTTAGCCCTAGGGACCGTGGTATGATTTTATACGGTTTCAGTATCATCATAGTGAGTATTCCAGGTAGTTTAGATTTCAGTTACACTCGTGCTGGGATGCCGAGTGTATTTTTACAGTAGCGTTCAGGCTGTTCCGGACTGTTGGGTGCCGTCGGGGTTGACGGTGGACCCGGTTCGCCGTTTTGGCGTCAGATTGTGCCGAGGGCACGTTACTAGTTGGTTGTTAGACCAGTGTGAGTCGGTTACTTGACTTTGGCTTGTTAGAGCCTGTTTGAGCTCGACAGAGACACGCTGCATACTCGGTTGGGTAGCTCCCACGAGTGCCACTCCGGAGGCGGGCTTAGTGCTTTTGCGTTGGTGTCGCTCATGCCGGTTGGACTTGCTCTCCACGGACCAGTAGTGTGGAGGTAGCTGATTGTCACAACTGGGCAGGGACGGGTGTGTTCACAGTCCCAGGGACGGGTATGCTTACAGTCCCGATTGGATTGGGTCAGATTTGACATTTCCTACAGTTGGTTAGTGTAGAGCATGATAGTGTAGTGATTCATAGCGGTAGATTTCATTCCTGCATTTACTACTATCCTGGCTCCCTTCTGTAGACTTAGTGGGTGGACCGATGTTGTTTAGGGCGGCACCCACTGAGGACTACCTGTTTTTACAGTAGTTCTCACGCCCTGTTGTTACCCCTGTTTTGCAGAGCCCCAGGTTTCGGCTGCTGCACTCTCCGAGACGGATCGAGGCAAGGGCGTCGCGAGTTAGAGCCCTACCCGACGAGCAGAGCTAGAGGCACCCCTACTGCAGGTAGACGTTTTGGTTTTCGGGTTCATGTACATAGTATACTTAACTCGCCAGTGCGAGTAGCTCTGTATTTTGGATTTTGGACTATGTATGTGAAACTCAGTTTGTTTAGCTTCTGTTTACTTTAGCAGCTCTATACTACTGTTTGTAGTATTGTATGATTTACAGGTACAACTGTCGCTTCGTATACAGGAAAAATTCCTTTGTATACGGCGAATTTGTCGGCGTGCCCGGGGAACGAAACATCCGGGGCGTGACATATATTGACTGATTAAAAAATATAAAATTCAAAATAACTTTATATATAAACACACAAAAATAAGAAAATTATGATAGCATATCATAGATAAAGAGAATATAAGTTGTAGTAATTACTAATATTATATACTAACATTCAGAAAAAAGAAAAAAAACAAAAAAGAATCGAAAAACTCACTAAATAAAATATTTATTAAAAAAAACTAGGTTGTCGACTATAATTGGAGAAGGGATTTGGAAAAAAATCATCCGTGCCATGCCTATAGAGAAATAATATCGCTGACAATGATCACGATGGAAATATTGTTTCCTATAAAACAAGCTGAAAAAAAATTTTCAGACTAATTTTTTTTTTTTTTTTTTTTTTTTTCAGACGTTTAGTTTGGTGTAAAGAAAAAATTACTTTACAGATGCAAAGGAAAACTCAGCTTTTCATTTTTCGTCTCATCTCCGCGGAAAACGAAAACTTGGAGAAGAAATCGCTGATCACATCGCGGTACACGAGCTTAGGGTGAAAGCTCGTGGAGTCGTAGACCGCGTGAGTGGTCCATGCTGGACCACACACCCATATCTCTCTCTCTCTCTCTCTCTCTCTCCACACAAGAGAGAGAGAGAGAGAGAGAGAGAGAGAGAGACGGGATAAAAAATTATTATATATATTTTATATTTTTATAATATAATAATATATATTGTATTATATACATACTATGATATAGAGTCCGACTACTATATTATTATGAGTACGATTGCCCTCGTACTCATAAGGCCTCGTACACATAAGTTGTTTTTGATGATAGAGCTTCCGAATCGACGATCCATACCGTTTAACATTATCTAGATCATTTAAAACTTCTAGAAATTAAATTTCATAATTTTTCGACATCATTTACCTTACGATCAAAAGCTCACAAAATTGACAATTTTTAACGGCTGGTATGGGATACTTGCTAGTTTAACGGTGTAAAAGAATTGGAATAGGTTGAATTTTTAATAGAAAAATCTATTCACTATCTAGATAAAGATCAATAACTCCGATCTTAAATTGAAGGATCTGATCATCCATTTTTAGGACGTCGTTTGATTTTGACCGTTCATGTTATACTCGTTTGATGGACTTTATTATGATTTCAAAAAATGATGAAATTTATTTTTTAGAAGTTTCAAATATTCTAGATCATATTTAATGGAGTGAATCGTCGATTCGGAAGCCCCATCATCGAAAACAACTTATGAGTACGAAGGGCCCAATACGCATAAGAGTATAATAGCCCTACTCCTATGATATATATTATATTATATAGAGTCCGGCTACTATACTATTATGGGTACGATCGTCCTCATACTCATAAGTTATTTTCGATGATAGAGCTTCCGAATTGACGATCTACACCGTTAAACGTTATCTAGAGCATTTGAAACATTTAGAAATCAAATTTCATAATTTTTCGACATCATTACCTTACAATCAAAAGCTTACAAAGTTGACAATTTTTAACGGCCGGTATGGAATACTTGCTAGTTTAACGATGCAAAAGAATCCGAATAAGTTGAATTTTTGATAGAAAATTTTATTCACTACATAGATGAAGATCAATAACTCCGATCTTAAATTGAAGGATCCGATCATCCATTTTTAAGACATAGTTCGATTTTTACCGTTCATTTTATATTCGCTTGATGGACTTTATTATAATTTCGAAAAATTACGAAATTTATGTTTAGAAGTTTCAAATACTCTAGATCAAATTTAACGGAGTGGATCGTCGATTCGGAAGCTCCATCATCGAAAACAACTTATGAGTACGAAGAACCTAATTTTCATAATAGTATAGTAGCCCTACTCATATTATATACTTATATCTATTTATTATATAATATAATTTTAATATATTTAATTTACAAATAATAATAATAATAATATATTGTGATAATTGTTATACATCAATAATATATAGTATATAAAATAGGAGAAAATATGTAATAATTTTTTTATTTATCTTTTCCTTATTTTTCCTTTCAACCAAACAACCGTGATGGAAAACTATTTTTTCTTTCCTACAAACCAAACACTAAAGAACATAAAATTTTCTTTCCTACAAACCAAACACTAAAGAACATAAAATTTGTTTTCCGAAAAAAAAAATTTTTCTACGAAATTTTTTTTTTCACAATTTTATGTGGAATCAAACACACCCTTAGGTGGAAATGAAATAAAAAACATAAAGAGTAAACAACAAAGAGTAAAAATTAGAAAAAAGAGGTTGACCTAGTGGCTGAAACCTTGATAGTACAAAGTGCTTGGTGTTATCAATAGCATTGTAGCCAGACTATATATATATATATATATATATATATATATATAAATATATATATATATATAGAGAGGGAGAGAGAGAGAAGAGAGAGAGAGAGATTAGAGTTTGAGCTAGAAATACTCTCAAAAGCACCATGAACGGTGGGCTTTGAGTTTTAACCATTGAATTGAAGATGTGGGTGAAATGATGTGTGTTAGTGTTTTGTGATAGATGGAATAGTGTTTGATTCAAAAGCTATTAGTACTATCAAAAGTAGATCACGGAGACTACAAACTTAGAAGCAACCAGGGTTAGTGCTTCTAAGTATTGTAGCTCAATTAAATATATATATATATAATACTATATAGCTTAGGTGGTATAAATTTTTACGGTTAGCACGAAGCGCCTCCGTGCTACCAAGTTGTTTAATGATGCGTCGCTCTAAATCTGCGATTGCGATCCGTTAGACTTGATCTACACTATTGAAAGTACTTGGAAACTAAATTTCATAATTTTTCGGCGTCATTTACCAATCAAACGAGTAGTCTAAAAATGAACGGCTGAAAATAAAAATCTTATAAAAAACAGTGATAAAGAATTCGAATTTCAAATCGGAAGTATTGGTCTTGCTATTGATGTTAAGTAGAATTTTCTATTAAATTTTCATCTAATTTGGATACTTCTACACCGTTGAACTTAAAAACGCATCATATCTACCATTAAAATTGTTAATTTTGGAACCTTTTGATCACTAGCCAAATGATGTCGAAAAATTATGAAATTTAGTTTTCAAATATTTTTAATAGTATAGATCAAGTCTAACGGAGCCGATCGTCGATTTGAAAGCCGCATCATTGAAAACAACTTGGTAGCACGGAGACCTCTGTGCTACCGATAGTATACCAGCCTAGCTCTATATATATATATATATAATCTGGCTACTATACTCTTATAAGTACGATCGCCCTCGTATTCATAAGTCGTTTTCGATAATAGAGCTTTCGAATCGACGATCCATGCCGTTAAACGTTATTTACAGCATTTAAAACTTCTAGAAATCAAATTTTATAATTTTTCGATATCATTTACCTTACAATCAAAAGCTCACAAAATTGACAATTTTTAACTGCCGGTATGAGATATTTGCTAGTTTAATGGTGGAAAAGAATCGGAATAGGTTGAATTTTTGATAGAAAATTCTATTCACTATCTAAATAAAGATCAATAACTCCGATCTTATATTGAAGGATCTGATCATCCATTTTTAGGATGTCATTCGATTTCGACCGTTCATTTTATACCCACTTGATGGATTTTATTATGATTTTGAAAAATCACGAAATTTATTTTCTAGAAGTTTCAAATACTCTAGATCATATTTAACGGAGTGGATTATCGATTCGGAAGCTCCATCATTGAAAACAGCTTATGAGTATTAAGAACTCTATACTCATAAGAGTATAGTAGCCATAGCCTATATATATATATATATATATATATATAGAGTAGGGCTACTGTACTCTTACGAGTATAGAACCCTTTGTACACATAAGTTGTTTTGACTAATGGAGTTTCTGAATCGACCATCCATTCCATTAAATAGGATATAGAAAAAAATAAATTTCATAATTTTTTAAAATTATAATAAAGTCCATCAAACAGATATAAAATTAGCGGTCAAAATCAAAAGACGTCCTAAAACTAGATGTTCGGATCCTTCAAATTAAGATCGGAGATATTGATCTTTATCTAGATAGTAAATAGAATTTTTTTATAAAAAATTCAACTAATTCTGATTATTTCACACCGTTAAACTAGCAAATATTCTATACTGGCCGTTAAAGATTATCAATTTTGAGATTTTTTGGCATAAGATAAATAATGTCAAAAAATTATAAAATTTAATTTCTAAAAATTTTAAATACTCAAGATAATATTTAACGGTATTAATCGTCGATTCTAAAGCTCCATCGTTGAAAATGACTTATGAGTGTGAAGTGATGTGCAGTTAGGATAATAATGATCTATGGTTATGGTGATAGTGGTCTCCTAGGGTTGAGTGAGTGGTTGGTTGAATAGTATGATCTAACGGATGGAAATGGTTAAAAGGATAAATCTAATGGTCCAAAATTTATAAAGAAATCTATACTGATGAAAATATATAAAGTGGCCATACTCTCTCTCTCTCTCTCTCTCTCTCTCTCTCTCTCTCTCTCTCTCTCTCTATATATATATATATATATATATATATATATATATATACACAAACACCAANTGAGTAAAACATATTTTATTCACAGGATGAAAGTTGTACATATATGCTGGTAGTACATGAGTACCATGCTTATGAAATTAATAGATAAATATATAAGAAAGTCGTATCTATTCTTTTGATTTTATATTTATTAAATTGTCTGATTTTAGTAAATTAGATTAAAAATTATAGTAAATTTATTAAAAGTTTCATCATATTTAGCAGGTTTAGTTTATTTTAGCAAAAATTAAAATATTTAATGAATAAAAGTTAATAGTAAATTAAATTAATTAAAATAAAATAAAATAAAATTATAAAAAATATTAATTTTCAAAAGAAAGCATAGTTGAAGGACCTATTTTCTAATGAAATATAGTTGAGGGTGTTTAAATACATATTTACCAAACTAATTTACCGATATAACTTTCGAATCAAAAGTCCTGATTAGTCATTTTACATTATAACAGTGTTTTGAATACTAATTTACCAAACGCATAGAATGAAAAAACTATCACGCTACCATAGTCATATATGGTTGTTTTGCCAAACGTCTACATACTTTTCCTACAGCAGTTTATATATAAAACAACTTTTTTACAACAACTTTTAGAAATACTTTTGCCACCGCTACTGCACACCCAAACTAAGCCTTAGACTCCGTTGGTAATTCTAAACAATATTCCAATATAAAATATATCCTCTCTTTAAGTTAAGTTATGAATATTTTGTATACCCACTAAGGATGACAGCATCGCCATGAAAATATTACGTGATGAAGCTAAAATAATTTAAAATGAGGAATATATATATATATATATATATATATATACCGTCAACGTAACAACAGACACTATTACAGGCAACTAGAAGCATTTGCTATATTTCTGTACATGCAAAATATAAATTTTATTTTTTTTCTTTAAAAGCTTTTTAAATATATTACTCGCATGACTGTAGATGAAAATTCAAAATCTCTAATGATTATGATTACTTATTTTTTTTTTTATTATTTTATTATTTTTTTTTCCTGTTTATGTTAACCCCCTGGCGCGTGCGTCCGTTACGCCCGCGTCAGCTGTGCACGCGCCTACGTGCTTGAGGCGCACGGCCGTTGCACCTGCAGAACGTTGCCAACGTTCTAATTTAACCCTTTTTTTTATTAAAAACTTTACTGTTCATGACTTTTGTACGACAGCGAGAGAGTTTGTTTTGAAAATTAAAAAAAGGAAAACAATGGGAACATTATAGAAAGAAACTATTGAGAGTTATTTTATTTTTCTTTATTATTTTGGCTTGATTCTTTTATCATCAGGTGTTGATAGAATTTTCGTCAATCTCTTACACGTTCGTATTCGTAGAAGGAGTAATTCCGGTCGTACCTTAAGACGGTGTTTCCGGTTAACCCTGCACAAAGAACGGAAATACGCCTTAGTCTAGTGTTTCGCACGTTTTCGAATCAAATTATGTGGCATTCTTCTTCCACAATATTTTTAAAATTTAGCAATCATCTATAAGTTAAATTTATTAATTTTCTCACAAAATTAGCTGGATTTTAATCACAATCGGATTGTTCGTTGTAGTTTCCCCAATGATGACATCATTAATTTTTGTCTAATTTTGACAATTTGTCCTTAAAATTATAAGGCCCATTATTTTTTTATTCTCAAAGTTTAATTTATTATAATTTTTTATGTGAATTTTAAAAATTATTATAATCAAGTCTGATAATTAAATTTAGTTGATTAAATATTATCATATTGCTTGTGTAAAAGTAATTTGACTTCTTAATTTTTGTCACACATCGATCACACATTGATAGGGGTGGAAACGAGCCGAGCTCGAGCGAGCTTACCTCGGCTCAAATTCGGCTTGAAATTAATTTCGGGCTTAAATTTCAGCTCAAGCTTGGATTGAAATTAATTCGAGCCGAGCTCGAGCGAGCCTAATTTCGAGTCGAGCGAGCTCGAGCCCTAAACGAGCCGCTTGAAATTCTCAACATCATACGATCAATACTTTAATTTGTATAGAACATTATCTATAATTTGATACAAAAATATATCTAATAGCTCAAAGTACAAAATAATTATATAAAATATAGTATTATAATATGAAAAAAATAATTTATAAGTTGAATATCTAATCTTTTCAGCCTCATATGTCTTTTTTTCCGCCTTTAATCTCAATATTATTTATTTTCATTTATGCAGTCAAAAATAAATAAATTTTATAGATAAATATTTGATTAAACTATCCAATCATATATAACAAAAATTAAAATTTTATATGAATAATAATTTTTTACTTTAAAAATATTCTGTATATTTTCTCAAGCATACAATTAATAGCAAGATAGGCAACAGCAGGCATATGCTGTTACTTGGTAACTTGGAGGGCGTCCCGCTTGGCCGCTTAGGATAAGAGACAGAAAAAGAGAAAGAGAGAAACATATTGAAAATTTAGAGTTCTATGAAAGAAAGAAGAAAAGGAAAAATGTATAAATTTAGTGAAATTTTGCTCTTTTATTTGTCTATTGAGTTTGTTTTTATAGGCCAACAACATTGGCCCAATTTTAACTAAACTCAGATTATTCACTCAGCCTATATATAATTAAAATATATTATATTTATATATTTTTTAATATATATATTAAGTATAGTATTATATTATATAATTAATAATATATAGTATATATTATAGTAATATGTGTAAGAACTACTCTGCTATCGAAAATATAGAATTTGATGCTTTTGAATTTTTGACCTTTGTCGAATTGTATGGTTGGAATGATTGCGTCCCCTAGGATTATAATATTCCTAAAATTGAGTGGTCCCTACAGAAATAATAGTATTAATTCAAGAAATGATTAAAGGGGTTGATCTAAGAATCAAAAAATCGAAAGCACCATATCCTCTATACTTGCATAGCATAGTAGCTCATATATATCAGTATATATATATATATATATATATACTATATATACTATAGATATATATATATGTAATATTCGAGCTTTTCGAGCTTTTCGAGCCTAATTCGAACGAGCCGAGTAATACTCAAGCTCGGCTTGAAATGAATTTCGAGCCTTTTCTTTTTTGTTCAAGCTCGGCTCATTTAATTTTGAGTCAAGCTCGAGCGAGCCAAATATCGAGTCGAACGCGAGCTGGCTTGCTCATTTGCCAGCCCTACACATCGATCACAATTTGACATCTTAATTTTTCTCAAAGTCTCGCATTCCAGAGGGATTCGGAGTGCGTGGGAAGCTCAGTCCACGTTTCGTTGGCCATTTTGAGGTATTGGAGCGAGTTGGACCGGTTGCTTATAGGATTGCTCTACCTCCCCGACTGGCCGGTATCCACGATGTCTTCCACGTCTCGGCATTGAGGAAATATGTATTCGACCCCTCCCATGTGATTGACTTCACTCCACTAGAGATTGGCAAGGATCTGAGATACGATGAGAGACCATTGCAGATTCTTGCTCGAGAGACGAAAGAATTGAGCAACCGGGTCATCCCGTATGTAAAAGTGCAGTGGAGTAATCACGAGGAGCGAGAGGCGACCTGGGAGCCCGAGACGGTGATGAGGGAGTCCTGTCCCTACCTTTTTGAGACTCGGAGCTGAGATATGTTTAAGTTTCGAGGACGAAACTTTTGTAGTGGGGGAGGATGTGGTATCCCTAGAGTACAGCAATAAAGGCTTGTCGGCAGCTCTGGAGAGTGTCGGGACAAGTCCGAGTCGCGTTGGCACAAAATAGACGCCAAACGGACTCAGTGGGGATGCGAGAGCAGAAATTAGGATTGTAATCTGCCAAATGCAGATTTTCTGCTTGCTGTACCGATACAACCATCAAGGCGTACCGGTACATCTTGCTGTACCGGTACAACATCAAAGGTGTGCCAGTACACTGCACCTGTTTATGCGCAGATTGTTCTCGGGTTACCATTTGTACCGGTACTCACGTGTACCGGTACACCAGTGTAGATAAGAGGACTTTTTGGTCTTTTTTCACCTCGTTCGTGTCACCCATCCCCTCCCTCTGTATTTAGGCATGTGTAGAGCTGAGAGAGAGAGATTATACTATTCTTCTTCTCCCCTCTCTCTCTAGCTTGGACCGGTTGCCTTTGGAGCTCGGGTGGGGTGGATCATCGTCGACGTCGCGCCGCGGTGTCGTTCGAGTGTACGTTCGTCATCGTAGCATCGCGAGGAGGCCGGGCGAGGGTGCGATTCCGCCGTTCTTGACGTCGCGCCGGATTGGAATTAGCTATCAAGTGGGTTGATCGTCGGTTTAGCTTCTAAGTATATATGTGTAGTCGGCATGGGTGCATGGTAGTATGTTGTATATCGCATTTGCTCGATTCTTGATTTAGTATAGTTACTAATAAAATCTGAATCGGAGTCTTGTCGTTTGCCTATATTTACTAGCACATGTTGGACTTGGATGTGACTTAGGAGAAAACTGCGATTATGATCTGTCATATGTTTAAACTATCTGATTTAGCTCTACGAGCCGTTGTTATTTTGTATCGCCGCAGTATCGGCGTGGTGGATATCCCAGGTAGTTTAGATTTCAGTTACGCTCGTGCTGGGATGCCGAGTTTATTTTTACAGTAGCATTCAGACCGTTCCGGATTGTTGGGGGCCGTCGGGGTTGACGGTGGACCCATATCGCCGTTTTGGCATCGGATTGTGCAGAGGGCACTTGACCTGTTGATTGTTAGACCAGTTAGATTCGGTTACTTGACTTGGGCTTGTGAGAGCCGGATTGAGCTCGATAGATATACGCTGCATACTCGGTTGGGTAGCTCCCACGAGTGCCACTCCGAAGACGGGCATTGTGCTTTCTCGTTGGTGTCGTTCGTGCAGGTTGGGCTTGCTCTCCACGAACTGCTTAGTGTGGAGGTAGCTGTATAGTCGCAACCGGGCGGGACGGGTGTGCTCACAGTCCCAGGGACGGGTAGGCTTACAGTCCCAGTTGGATTGGATAAGGATTGACATTTCCTACAGTTGGTTAGTGTAGAGCATGATAGTGTAGTGACTTATAGCTGTAGATTTTCTTCCAATATTTCTTTTACTATCTTTGCTCCCTTCTGTAGACTTGGTGGGTGGACCGACGATGTTAAGGGTGGTACCCACTGAGGACTACTTGTGTTTACAGTAGTTCTCATACCCAGTTGTTACTTTTCTTTTGCAGAGCCTTCAGTTCCGGCTGCTGCATCTTCTGAGGCAGATCGTGGCAAGGGCGTTGCGAGCTAGAGCCCTACCCGACGAGTCGCCGAGCTAGAGGATTACCCGCTGCAGGTAGTGTAGTTTTTGAGTTCATATACATACTTTTACTGTATCTCGCTGGGCGAGTTTTTGTTTACTGGACGTTGTATGTATAGTGAACTGTTCTTTTCTACCTGGTTATGTTTTGTTTCTTTGCAGCTCTATACTACTGGTTATAATATTGTATGTTTTACAGGTACAGCTCGCTTCGTATACAGGAAAAATTTCTTTGTATACGGCGGATTTGTCGGCGTGCCCGGAGGACGTGTCATCCGGGGCGTGACATTGAGGCTTTGGAAAAAATAAAAATCAAAATTTTCAGACTTTTCAGATGCTCAGAAAAATCTTTTGGGCACCAGAAAACTTTTGGACTGTCTGATCAAGTATCTATTTCCTACCAGACGCTCTACCAAGAGAAAGGGTGCGTAGATTGTTAAATAATCAGGTGCTCGAATCTTCCTAAAGGCATCTAAAACTTTCCAAACTATCTCGCCGGTGCTAGGTTTCATTTCCATATGCTCTACCTGAAAAGAGAGGTCACTCGGGTTATTAAACATTCAGACGTTTCTGAAACTACTGTCGGACGTTTGGGTGGACGCTCAGATTAATTTCCTAACGCTCAATTTAAGAGCGGTTCAATTTAAGAGCCCTAGAGCATAGTTGTTTAGGACTTTTGAGCCCTAGGGCGGAGTGTTTTTTTTTTTTGAGAGAAAGGTAGTATGCTATCCGTTTCGTTTAATTTTTTTAGAAATAAACTCAGCTGAAATGTGAATCAATTAGGATTCGAACTTGGGATCTTAGATATCAACTACCAACCCTTTTGCCACTTGCACTAGGGACAATCGGTGCCCTAGGGCAGAGTTGCCTGAGACTTTAGAGCGCTTGAAAGATTAGGCAGCCAAAACATGCCAAGGAGGCAGCTATTGTTTTAAATACAAGTTTGATAGGCCAGATTACTAGGTCTTCGGGTTAGGGTTCACAAGGAAGGCGAAGGCTACCTTACCAAGCTTCATTACCCTAGATGGGAGAGGCCTGATTATTTTCAAACTCTTTATGCCTTAACTTGCGGAATCCCGATCATTCTCGACCTCTTGTGCTTATCGATTGGAGAGTAGTTTCGCTCGTTTTCAATTTTTCATAAGATGTTTATAAGTGAATTTGATTCGAACCATCTAGCCTATTAGAGTCAAAGAAATGACATAAGTAGTTTCTTTTCTTGGAATTTGAAAGTTAATTTGGACCTTAGTATCACTGAATCCTATATAGACATCTTCATTCAGTCATAATAGTCACATGGTGCATTATATTTTTTTTCACTGCAGTAGAAATACCTTTTCTTTCTGCATATTTACTATCTATGCCTCTTTTAAAGCAATTAGAGTAAAGCGTCACTTTCGGCAGTCATACGCTCTGATAATTTATTTCAAGTTCTCATCTCTTTATAGTTATTGTTTTTATATAGCCATCCATCGTTAGTGAGTCACATGATCACAAAGGCGTCACGAGCTAGTTAAATCGTCATCGAGTCGGTCGGAAGAAGTACCATTTTATAAGAACAAAAGAAACTTGTATTTGTTTGGGCAGATGATGATGTAAACTTAATTATTACGCATAGAGAGTTAAAGGACAATTGTAAAAATTTAAGTTAATAAAAACTCTTTTGGCCGAAATAACTGGCCCAAAATGCTTAACCATACTTATCATTATTAGGGTCCTAGATCATTATGTTCTGATGCATAAACCTTTTCCATCGGATCTAAATGTGTCTTTTGAAATCGGGCGATATAATGGATCTTGCGGGTTCAAGAGATGACTCTCACCCAACCTTTGTAAGATTTTAGATGTGGCTCTTGTAATCACGCTGTTCATGCCAAAATTGAAATTAACATGCCGACCTAGCACACGTATGAGCCGAAGAAATAAGGACACGTCGTACACCAGGAGTCGGCAATAAGGCGCCTGAAAACCAAGAGCATTTAGGCGGGAACGGTTGAGAAGTGGAGCGTAACTTTCATGTGAAGTGGGGCGTAACTGCCATGTGAAGTGGGACGTAACTTCCATGAGAAGTGGGGCGTAACTTTCACGATCATGGTTACAATCACTCCCCCAACCAACTAAAAATGTGGGCTGAGAAGACATCACTATAAATAGTAACTTCAAAGCCTGTAATAAGGGTCTTTCTCCATCCTGAACGAGAAGACCACCCTTATTTCCTCTGCATTTTATCGCTTTTCTAGGAGTAGTCTAAATGTAATTTTTTCTTTTCCGCATTTACTGCATTCCTCGGAGTAGTTCGCTAAGTAGAACCCTGGAGTCTGTCTGCCCCACGGGTATCACTCCGTTGTAGACTATATTTGTAGAGTCTGTCTGCCCCACGGGCATCACTTTGTTGTAAACTATATTTCTGAGTCTGTATGCCCTTCGGGCACACTCTTTTTTATTATTATATATTTAAGCATTCGACTCTTTCAACCGACCAGTCATTGTGTATTTCATTTATTCGGCTCTTTCAGCCGACCAGTTACTGTATACTTCTTCCATTCGGCTCTTCTGCCGACATTGATCCCTGCACAGTTCATACATTCGGCTCATCCAGCCGAACCGAATCTATTGTAGAGGTTTCTGAACCCGGCTGATCCGATCCCTCATCAGCCGAATCGCTTGATCTGTCGAAGGGCGCACACTTCGAGGGTCATCGTTCGCAGCCGTTCCTCACCCCGACGCGCTCCCCGAGGAAGATATTTGACCGGGTCAAGGGTCGGAAAATTCGGCTACTAACAATTTTTGGCACGCCCGGTGGGACTCGATTTTAGGTAAATTCATATTTTTATTGAAATTATGACTGATGATAATGCCATGAATTTGCGCAATAGGGTCGTTCCTAGAAATTCTGGGAGTGATCAACCTAGTGATTCATACAATGCTAGCAAATGTCAAGCAGTTTTACCAGTTGAAGGAGAAACTAGTGGACAGTTGGCTTATCAAGAGCCGAGTCTAACTCATACACTCGGCCAGATGAGCCGAGTCCTGCAAACTTTAGATCAAAATATCCATCAAAGTACCGCTCGATTAGACGCGGTACTGGCCGCCATCACGGCCTATAATGAAAATATTGCACGAATAGAGCAATTATTGACTCGAAATGAGCAACCAATGACAGGCTTACAAGGGCCTATGATGACACCAGTATTGCAAAATCCTGCGATACCGGTAAATGGACAGCCCCAATATCAGGGGGCACCATTCCAAGCGGCTTACAGACCGGCCGTCGTTAATATCGGTCAACAGCCGAAAATTACATGGGGATTGCCACCACCTCCGCCGAAGGCAACATACCAGCCCCAAAATATAGGGGCTAGAGCTGGGGGGCAGGCTCCAAATATTCAAGGAGCAAATCCCATAGTACAAAATTTCGGACCATTATAAGGACCGAATGCAGCACAAGCACAAGTTCCTTTGCAGAGAAACAATGATGAAATATATGCGCAAATCGAAGAAGCCATCCGAAGTACTGTTAGAGTAGGCGCAAGGCCGGCAATGCGGCCTATATTTAGATCACCTTATCCTGCAAATATAGACACAGAGCATCCATACCCGGCAAACTGGAAAATGCCGAAGTTTGATAAATTTTCTGGGGATAAGACCGAAAACACGGTCGAACATGTGACACGGTTCACGGCACAGTGCAGGGAAGCCGCGACAGATCCATTTTTAAAATTAAGGTTGTTTAACACGTTGTTCACTAAAACGGCGTTTACATGGTATACAAGTTTATCAGCCAATTCCGTCCAAGATTGGGACGAATTGGAAAGAAAATTTCATGAGCGATTCTATAGGTCGGAGCCACAATTATCGGTCGCCGACTTGGCTTTATACCGACAAATGTCAGGTGAAACGGTCGAAGAGTATTTGAACCGTTTCAAAATAGCCAAAATCCGGTGCTTTATGGGAATGCCAGAATCAGAGTTCGCCAAAATGGTGTTAAATGGTCTGCATTTTAAGATAAAAGACCATTTTGAAGATAAGTATTTTTCTAACCTATTTGATCTAGGTGTTCGAGTTGCCCAATATGAGCAATTTCGGAAAGAAAGTGAGGACAATCGGCTGCAATGGAGCCGATATAAAAAGCAAAACAAAGGCAAAGAGAAATCCTTGATAAAAGAACAGTCGGTTCAAGAAGAGCCGAGCCAATCGAGTGAAAGTAAAGAATTGGCTAATGAAGCCGAGGTATATGCGGCTGGTAAAGAGCCATTTTTTTCAACGAGAAATCTTTGATAAAAGAACATTCGGTTCAAAAAGAGCCGAACTAATCGAGTAAAAGTAAAGAATCGGCTGATGAAGCCGAGATATATACGGTTGGGATGAGAAAGAGCTGTTTTCTTAAAGTCGACCAAGACCAGCGAAACAAAAGCTTGGTCTCGGCTGTGTCATTTGAGCAGTCAATTTGGCACCAATAGTCATCCGAATGTTCATTCGAAAGACTATTGGGAGGGGCATTGTTGATGCCAAAATTGAAATTAACATGTCGACCTAGCCCATGTATGAGCCGAAGAAATAAGGACACGTGGTACATCAGGAGTCGGCAATAAGGCGCCTGAAGGCCAAGAGCGTTTAGGCGGGAACGGTTGAGAAGTGGGACGTAATTAACTTCCATGTGAAGTGGGGCGTAACTTCCATGTGAAGTGGGACGTAACTTCCATGAGAAGTGGGGCGTAACTTCCACGATCATGGTTACAACCACTCCCCCAACCAACCAAAAATGTGGGCTGAAAAGACATCACTATAAATAATAACTTCAAAGCCTGTAATAAGGGTCTTTCTCCATCCTGAACGAGAAGACCACCATTATTTTCTCTGCATTTTATCATTTTTCTAGGAGTAGTCTAAATGTAATCTTTTTTTTTCCGCATTTACTGCTTTCCTAAGAGTAGTTCGCTAAGTAGAACCCTGGAGTCTGTCTGCCCCGCGGGCATCACTCCGTTGTAGACTATATTTGTAGAGTCTGTCTGCCCCACGGTCATCACTTTGTTGTAAACTATATTTCTGAGTCTGTATGCCCTTCGACACACTCTTTTTTATTATTATATAAAGGCATTCGGCTCTTTCAGCCGACCAGTCATTGTGTACTTCTTCCATTCGGCTCTTTCAGCCGACCAGTTGCTGTGTACTTCTTCCATTCGGCACTACTGCCGACATTGATCCCTGCACAGTTCGTACATTCGGCTCCTCCAGCCGAACCGATTCTACAGTAAAGGTTTTCGAACTCGGTTGATCCGATCCCTTGTCAGCCGAATCGCTTGATCTGTCGAAGGGCGCAAACTTCGAGGGTCATCTTTCGGAGCCGTTTCAACCCCGACGCGCTTTCCGAGCAGGATCTTTGACCGGGTTTAGGGTCGGAAAATTCGGCTACCAACAATGATGTAATGACTCCTGCGGGTTCAACCCATCGTGTAGCAGTTTGTTCCATATAGCACTTAGCTCTCATACTTTTCGTTAGCATTCAGTTTTTATACCAAATATAACGACTGGATTCATTAGCAATGACAGCTCATTAGGCCTAAACCAACGGCCCAAAATATTTAAATTCACTTATTATTACTAAGATCTTAAATTATTTCATTCTCATTAACAAACTTTTCTTCATCCAACGTAAAAGAGTATTGGGGCATTACAGGATCAGCATTAATTAATTAAGGCATCAAAAACCACTTTCGTTTCTTTATGTTGCGAAGAGATCAAGATCAGTAAATTCGACATGTCAAACTAAGGAGTAGAGGCAGTAAAACAATTTCAGTGCATGTGCTTTGGGTAAGAAGTATATTGTGCAGTAGAACAGAGAAAATAAAAAAATCTATACACATTATCAAGACGTTACTATCCCAAGAGCTAACAGTAGTGCATCATGCTATCACAAGAGTCAATTAAATACTCACGAGCATGTAGAGTTTATTAGACCCTGGTTGAATGCATGACCGCATATATGTTTACTATATTTCGTATTTTTTGAAAAATACAGTAAGGGCGCATTTGGTTTGCCCCTTTTTTATCCTGAAATCGAAATCAGAATAAACGAATCCGTTTATCCGCGTTTGGTACACAGAATTCTCTTTCTGATTTCGATTCCCGGTTAAATGAGAATCCTCCAAATTACCCTTTTTTCCAAGTCACTTGGCCTAGGAGACTGGATTGAAAATTGAATTCGGGCAGAATAAATTTGTTTGCGTGAAATTTAACTCCTTTTAAGCTTATTTTTTAATTAAAACATAAGTTTAAGTTTAAAAATTATATTTATAAATTTAACTTTTAATTTGAATTTAAATTAAAAATTAAAATTCAATCAAGCATTTCGAATCGAATTTATAAATTTGAATTTAAATTTAAATTTAAATTCAAAGTTTTTATTCAAATTTTATTTAAAATGTAAAATAAATTTATAGATTCAAATTGAAATTAAAATTATAATTTCAAATTTGAATTTGAATAAATCAAAATTTAGTTTTATATTTTGAATTATCCATTCAATTTCAAATTTTAAGTTTTTAAAAAATATACTCAAAATTTTGACATCATTTTAAAATTTTGATGTAAATTTTTAAAATTTAATTTTCAGTTTGAATTTAAACTAATATGTTAGAAAGAGAAAATTGTCATATTAATTTGATTACGTTTTTAATATCTATCTGAACCAAATACTGACAATATGAATGATTCATTTCGATTTCATTTCGATTTAGGTGGCGAACCAAATAGGATGAAATAATGAATCATTCTGATTCCATTTAGACTTTTTCATTAAACAGAATGAGGTGATGAAAATAAACTGATCAGAACTGAATATTCAATTATTAAAAATAAACTTATAAATATGTACAGAGGTTTTCGTATTTTCAAAAGCACGGGAGCCTACCTCTTCTGTTTTTGTATATTAATTACACCACTTGTTGTCAATTACTATGTTACACTCCGTCTGTACCTCTGAGCACTTTTGGCCTCAACAGCGACACCCGACGGCGATGGGCACGTGAGGCCAGCCGTCCGCGTTGATAATAGTTCACGTCTGCCAGCACTCAAAACTTTGTCATAAATTTGTGGCCCTGAAAAAAGGTTTTGCGATGATTAAGCCCGTTCCAGATGGAATTTATGCGTCGACTGTCACCTTCTTCTTGATTCCTTGCTCGTGAGGGAACTAATGTTGGAGACCGTATTCGTTCGTACGTAAAATTTGTTCCCCCGCGTGGTCCAAAGCAACTAAGGCAACGATCTTTAGTAGAGAATTGTTCTGCGAACCCGGTCCACTATGTAGGCTGCAAACCATCAAACTATTCTTTGTCCTCATTGGTCGTCCTTAGTGCGGCCGGTGGAAAATAGCTTGATAGTTGGTATTCGAGTTCTTAAAATCAAATTTTTATTGTCTCATATTTTGAACTAAATTTATTTTTTAGAAATAAAAAAGTAAAAATCTGCAAAACTTGCTTGAATATGGATCATATCAATTCGACCATCCAATATTTTAATTTATTTTATTTGAGTCAATTAATTGCACTTTAAATTTAAAATTTTAAAGAACTACTTATCTTAAAAAATTTATAGTTGTGAGAGTTGTATTAAGAATGCTAATTAAACTTATAAAGATAAATGACGGATTCAGATTTTAAAATAAAAGTGTTATTAACCTGTTTAAATCAAATAAATTAAAATATCATATAGTAAAATCAAAATTTTGAAAAATTGAATAGGCTACTCAAAATAGTCGGTACGTAATATAATTAAGTTTTATACGTTTTCACCGTAAAAGGAAAATGAACAAAAAGCGGCTAATATATTATCTTTTTCTCTTAAAAAAAAAAAAAAGTCACTGTCATCCAATAAACACCTCATTACTGCTTTTCTACATTTTTTTTCTTATGGAATAGTTTAACAGAAAATAATAGATTGTTTGCAATTCTTTGTATTTCATGGAAGGATTATTAGGATTGGGAGCCTCTAGGCAGCTTTGAAAAGAGTAATGAAGAAAAAAAAAAAAAAAAAAGCAATGCTAGACTAGTCCTCGTGAATCACTCTCCGACTTGTCCATATCAACCAGCTATATAGACCGAGCCGTTTACCGCGTGGCGCTACTTTTCCGGCGCCAACAACTAGCATTGGCCATTCGTAAAAGAAATTATTTTGGACTTGGCTAGCTATATGGAGTTGTAAGAGAGGAAAGAATTAAAACGTAATAACATGCTAAAGTGCTCGGATCAAATATCAAAATTTGAATTAATAAGTGAGAAAACCCTCATTATATATGGATTATACATCTATAATCTATTTCATTACATTGCGCTACATATGATCAAAGAGAGGTTGGAAAGGCTACTATGCTTCTGGAAGCACGGAGCCTTCCGTGCTTCCAGATCGTTTTCGATGTTGCGACTTTCGAATCGTCGATCGGCTCCGTCAAACTTGATCTAGAGTATTTGAAGTATTTAGAAAATAAATTTTATTATTTTTCGATATCATTTGCCTAGTGATCGAAGGGCCTCAAAATCAATAATTTTAATGGTCGTAGTGAGCTGTTTGCAAGTTTAACGGTGTAGAAATATCCAAATCACGTAAAATTTTGATAGAAAATTTTTTATACTATATAAAACAAGATCAATATCTTTGATCTAAAATTTTAATGTCATATTATCACGTTTTGTAAGATTTTTATTTTCAGCCGTTTATTTTCAGCCCCTTCGTTCATTAGGCAAATAATATCGAAAAATTATAAAATTTATTTTCTAGGTACTTCAAATACTCTAGATCAAGTTTAACGGAGCCGATCGAAGATCCGAAACTCGCAACATGGAAAACGACCTGGAAGCACGGAAGGCTCCGTGCTTCCAGAAGCATAGTAGCCTCACACACACACTCTCTCTCTCTCTCTCTCTCTCTCTCTCTCTCTCTCTCTCTCTCTCTCTNATTTCTTAAAGGCTAACATTACAAAATCAAAATCTAATTCTTCAAATTCATATGGTAATCATATGTATAAAAATATTTATAGAATTTAAAATTTTATACTAATGTTTTAGGAATGTGGTGGATAAGATAAATTTATACACTAGTGCTTGTTTATCCTCCACGATTTCGCCAAACTCCTCCTGAACAAGGAAAAATATTATCGCTTGCACTCTATCTATATGATCTTATGCATACACTGAACATATTTCTTGATAATTAATATCATAAAATTAAAATCTAATCCAATAAAATACAATTGCAACTACATAAAAAAGTCTATATATAAAAAAATTATAGAATTTGTATTTTTATAATAATGTTTTAAAAATATAGTATATATGACATACTTATACACCGGTGCCTGTTTTTCCTCCACTATCCGATCTTACGTACCCTCTCAATGATGAGAAACCGTTGAGGAGCATCTGGCCTGTTAGTGAACTTTATGTACCAAACCAATTGTTCAATGATAGATATTATAAAATTAAATCAAATTCAATATATGAAATCTAAACTATAAAAAATGTTTTTGTGTAAAACATTACAGAATTCAAAATTTTAAAACAGAAATTTAGGATTAATGTGGTGTATAGGATATTAATTTTTATACACCTGAATTTTTTTAAGAAAATTCAACCTTTTTGGTGAAATGATTTTTGTTAGATATTCTTCAAAAGGTGGTGATTCAATTTTTTATATTCAAAATCTAGAGTTTAGATCTTATTTTAAATAGTTTAAATAATTTTTTAATAAAATTTTAACTAATTTAAATTCTTCTATACAGAGAGAGAGAGAGAGAGAGAGAGAGTTGAGATAGGATACTTTTAGAAATTATGGCTTTCAACATTTAGTCACATACACCGACCGTCCCTAGCATAAGTGGCAAAAGAGTTTGATGGTTGGTACCCGAGACCCAAGTTCGAATCCTATTTGATTCACATTTCCAGCTAAGTTTATTTTCTTAATGAAATAAATAAAGCGGGTAGCATGCTTTCTTTCTCTCAAAAAAAAAAAAAAATATTTAGTCACATACACAAAAATATAATATACTAATTAATTAGTCACATACACAAAAATATAATATAATAATTAATTAGTTTATTACTAAAAATTAGGTTGCAATATTATCCATGGCACCAAACTATTGGTGCTATTAGTTTTTTAGCCATTGGATTGAGAAATATGTGGTTAGGATGATGTGGATCCCTTAGGATTGAGTGAATGGTTGGTTGAATAGTATAACCTAACGGTTAAAAATAATTATAGATTAAATCTAACGGTGAAAATTCGATAGCACTAAATTCTTAGTGCTATGGATAGTATATATCCCAGTCAGATTCTATTACTAATAAGCTTTTTTACTTTGCACATATACCGTTTTAAATTACTTTATTTAAATAAATTTAATTAGTAATCAAGCAAAATAATAATATAAAATATAAAAAGAAATCTTAATAAAATTTTGTTATTAAAATATTTATATCTGGTGCAACACGCGAGTACGAATGCATGCAAAAGGGTCCGAATTCTCGTAGCGAGTCGCCTTCAATAAGTTGCCTCGCCGGGCCTATTGTACTCTCGGGTCTCTGCAGTTGGGGAACAGTTTGTGCGCTTTTTTTTATTCTAATTTCCCGTGTATGCTGAAGGACTAATTAACTTTCGACCACTTTGTTTTTTGTTTCAAGAAGAGTCAGGATTTTCTCACGGACTAGTTCTTCCCACCAGCTCGTGATACTCTGTCTGCTGTCTGTACTAGAGTTTGAAAGACTTCTCTCCAGTCTGTAAAATATAGGAGTGAAAATGGATACAATATTATCGAAATTATCTATATTTATATCTAATATTATTTGTACTTGTATAGCAAATATTCGGGTCTAATTAGATATAAATAGGGGTGGAGATATAATTTTAAAGAGTTTAAAATTATCTAAATATCTGAAAAAAATGAGAACTAATATGGATATTCAGATTTTCCAATTATTACGACAAACGCACAAACGGAAACGAAATGACGAACACAAAATTATCAAACTATAAGCAGAAATGAAAGAACACACAGATATACGTGAAAAATTCTTTGCAGGAAAAAAACTACGGGGGAGGGAGGAGAGAACTTCACTATCCAAACTCAAAAGGGAATACACTGTTCTTCAGATTTCAACCAACCATGATCACACGCCTCTACGGGCTCGGGCCTGTCGGCCCGAGCCCTCCGCTACCCACCACAGACATTTATTTTTCCTCCATAATTTTCTTTTCCAATTTGGTAGCACCGCGAAACAGTCGGCGAGTCGAATATCAATTTCGAGTCACATCTAACACCAGTAGTATTATATCAATATTATATCTTGTATTATATGTCTTTGTTCAAGGCTCCCAAATGGATGTTCGCGCGTATTGAGACTCTACGTAAAGATTTCTTCTGGATTGGAGGAAGAAACCATCCTGGTAAGGAATGCCTAATAGCTTGGAATAAGGTGTGTAGGAGTAAGAAAGAATGGGGGCTCGACATCTTAAACTTAGCCTTGATGAATCGTGCTCTCCTGACCAAATGATGGCAGAAATTCCACACGGCGCTTTAGCTACTATGGAACAAACTTATCCATGTCTTGTATTATCATAAAAGAAGACCTTTGAAGGAGGGAAGATCCTTTAAACCCTTCTCTTTTTGGTGGAAGGGAGTATTATGCCAGAATGAGATCTTTAATTCGGGATTAGCCTATAAGGTGGGGAATAGGTGTAATGTCGATTTTAGGTCGGGTCGTTGGTGTGGGGAATCAGCTTTGCAGGTGTCATTCCCTCAGGTGTACCATGCCGAATCGCAAAAACTTTAAAATCTATTAATGTCTGGGGAGCGACGGCTGTTATTAGAGTAAGATAATAGGAGACAACAATACTTCTGGATATGGTTTGTGCCCCGCTTTTTTCACCCTTGTGGAGAGACTATCCGATTTCAGACTTGACCAGAGACCGGACAATGTTTTTTAGCGGTGGAGCCCGAACAGGAAGTTCATGGTGAAGTCGACTTATATGATTCTGAATGACAGGGGCACGAGGGACGACAGAGTGAAAAAGATCTGGCAACTCTGTATACCTCTCAAAGTCAAAGTGTTTTGTTCGCTCATTCTTAAGTAAAGGCACCTTACAATAGATAATCTTCTTAAGAGAGGATGGGCCGGAAATACAGCCTACGTGTTATATGTGATGAAGGAGGAAACTGTGAACCATCTTTTCACTCGATGTGTTTTTACCAGATTTTTTGTTGTAATGACTTTGGAAGGCATCCAACCTGAGGATTTAGGGGATGATGTTAGTTTTGTCTTGGATAGGTTGACGGAGAGGAAAGGAAATTGGTCAACCTGCCTTAGGCTTGCCGGACTAACAGCCTACTGGTGGATCACCTAAGAGGTTAGGAACGATGTAATCTTTAGAAAGACCCTGCCTGATCCTCTGACTGCGGTTCATAAGATTAACCGTTGAACAAACCTGAGGGAACAATCCCTTTCTGCAAATCGCTGCTACTGCAATCATTAGTGTTTTTTTCTTCTCAAGCGGTACGCCCATAACGAGGCCATCGTTGTCTCACCTTATTTTACCTAATTCATCTTTTTAATGAATAAAATGAGTAGCATGCTACCTTTTCCTCAAAAAAAAAAAAAAAGAAAGAAAAAACTACAATATAATATCTTCATATCCCAATATCTCATTCCCTATATTGTGCTTTCAAGCTTCTAAATATGCAGAAAAATCCTTTTGATTGTTTGATTGGTAATATGTAGCGAGAATTAAATCAGAAATGCTTAATTCCTTTTTTTTTTAAGATAAAGACAGCTTAATTGATATTTACTCGGAGATAAGAAGTTTGACTATTTTCTTTTTTCTTTTTTTTTTGAGAAATAGGTAGCATCCTACCCGCTTCATTTATTTTATTTAAAAATAAATTTAGCTGGAAATGTGAATCAACTAGGATTCGAACTTGGGACTTCGGGTACCAACTACCAAACCCTTTGCCACTTGCGCTAGGGACGGTCGATAGTTTGACTATTTTCTATGAGGAGATAAAAGAGATGGTTAGTGTATGTCTCCGTTAGACTTGATCTACACTATTGAAAGTATTTGAAACTAAATTTCATAATTTTTCGACATCATTTGGCTAGTGATCAAAAGGTCTCAAAATTAACAATTTTAATAGTAGATTTGATGCGTTTGTGAATTTAACGGTGTAAAATAATTCAAATTTGATGAATTTTTTATAGAAAATTCTTTTCACTATTTAGAGTAAGATTAATAACTCTGATGTTAAATTCAAGTATTTTATGAGTATAGTCCCCTTTGTACTCATAAGTTTTCGGCCATTGGATGAAGAGATGCGCGGTTAGGATGATAGTGGTTCCTGGTTAGGTTATTGTGGTCCTCTAGGGTTAAGTGGGTGGTTGGTTGAATAGTATGATCTAACAGATGGAAATGATCAAAGAAATAGATCTAACGGCAAAAAACTTATGAGTACAAAGAGAGCTATACTCATAAGAGTATAGTAGCCCTAACAAGAGTATAGCAGTCAAAAGGGACTATACTCATAAGAGTATAGTAGCTCTATGTTAGGGCTACTATACTCTTATGAGTATAGCCCTCTTTGTACTCATAAGTTTTCGACCATTGGATGAAGAGATGTACAGTTAGGATAATAGTGGTCCCCGATTAGGTTAATAGTGGTCCCCTAGAGTTGAATAAGTGGTTGGTTGAATAGTATGATCTAACAGATGAAAATGCTCAAAGAAAGAGATCTAACGGCCAAAAACTTATGTATACAAAGAAGACTATACTCATAAGAGTATAGTAGTCGAACTCATATATATATATATATATATATATATATATATATATATATATATATATATATATATANCCGTTTAGCTATTTTATATATATATATATATATATATATATATATATATATATATATATATATATATAGAGTTGAGCTAGAATGCTATCGATAGCAAATGAACTTCGTTGCCACCCATTTGTTTTCGATGATGGAGTCTCCAAATCGATGATCGGCATCGTTGAATATAATCTATTCCACTTAAAGCATCTAGAAATCAAATTTCATACTTTTCCGATATTGTTCTCTTGTCCATCAAGTGGGCACAAAATGAACGGTTGAAAATGAATATTCTTTAAAAAATGATGATAGGAATCTTGTAATCAAGATCGAGAGTATAGATCTTGTTTTAAATAGTTTAAATAATTTTCTAACCAAAATTCGATCGATTTGGATCTCTTTCCACCGCTAAACAAGAAAATACCTCATATCGACCATTAAAATTATAAAATTTGAAATCTTTTGATCATTTGGTTAATAATGTCAAAAAGATTTGAAATTTGATTTCTAAATACTTCAAGTGGTATAAATTATGTTCAACGGTGCCGATCATCGATTTAGAGGCTTCATCATCGAAAATAAATAGGTGGCAACGGAGCCCGTTTGCTACCAATAGTACTCTAGCTCAATTCTCTCTCTCTCTCTCTCTCTCTCTCTCTCTCTATATATATATATATATATATATATATATATATATATATATATATATATATATAAATACATATAGGAGTGCGTCTGTTATGCTTCTGGAAGTACGAAGCGCTCCGTGCTTTTAAGTCGTTTTCGATGTTAGGACTTTCGAATCGACGATCGGATCCGTTAGACTTGATCTAGAGTATTTGAAGTGCCCAGAAAATAAATTTTGTAATTTTTCAATATTATTTGCCTAGTGATCGAAGGGGCTCAAAATCAACGGCTGAAAATAAAAATCTTATAAAATGTGATGATATGACATGAAAATTTTAGATCAAAGTAATTGATCTTGTTTTATATAGTATAAAGAATTTTCTATCAAAATTTCACATGATTTGGATATTTCTACACCGTTAAACTTGCAAACGGCTCATCACGGCCGTTAAAATTATTGATTTTGAGCCCCTTCGATCACTAGACAAATGATATAGAAAAATCACAAAATTTATTTTCTAGGTACTTCAAATACTCTAGATCAAGTGTAACGGAGCTAATCGTCGATTCAAAAGTCCCAACATTGAAAACGACTTGGAAGCATGGAAGGCTCCGTGCTTCCAGAAGCATATCAGCCCACTCATATATATAGTAGAACTACTATACTATCGGAAGCATAAAAGGGTTGGTGCTTCCGAATTTTGGGTCCTTGGATCAATCCCTTTGGTCATTTTTAACTGTCGGATTTATATTATTACCCAGTGGGGACCACTCAATCCTAGGGGAACCACTCAATCCTAAAAGGGAGCATTATTATCCTAACCATACAATCCTTAATCCAAAGACTAAAAAATCGGAAATACCAAACACTTTATGCTTCCGATAGAATAGTAGCTCTATACTATAATATTAATATATATATATAGTATATATATATATAGAGAGAGAGAGAGAGAGAGAGAGAGAACTAGGCTGAAATACTATTAATAGCACCAATGACTTTGTGCTATTAAGTTTTCTGCCCTTGGATTAAAAGATGTGTGGTTAGGATAATGTGGGGCCTCTAGGGTTGAGTGGGTGGTTAGTTGAATAGTATAATTGAACGGTTAAAAATGATAAAAAGGGTAAATCTAACGGCAGAAAATTTGATAGCACCAAATGCTTCGTGCTATCGATAGTATCCTAGCCGGACTATATATATATATATATATGAAGTCTGGCTATGATGCTTTTAAAAGCATTAAGCACTTGATGCTTATAAGTTTTTCACCGTTAAATTTTATCCTCTTAACCAATTCCATCCCATACCACCAACCACCCCTCAACCCTACCAAGTGAATTAATTAGCGGTTAATTCCTAAATGAGCACTAAAATTTAACAAAATATTTAACTTATATAACTGTAAAAGGCCAATTTCAAAAAATTTATAAATTAAAGGGATGTCGATAAAAATAATAATAATAATAACATTGAGGGTCGATTTCAGATTGGCCTATAGTTAACGAAGTTTCTCTGCAATTTTTCAAAGGTTTTCTCAATTTTTTTTATAAATATTCCGCCTCTAACTAACATGTGCTAAGACACTTAGCCACAGTAACCAGTGTAGTCGGAATAAACCTTTTATTAATAACCACCGCTCTTCTTTTACACTATAAGGTGCGTTTGGTTAGATTTACATAGAAATGCAGTGTAATTGAAAATGCCAGAGGTGAAAATGTAGTATTTACAATTACATTCATCTTGTCTAATTGAGTGCAGTACAAAACTCTATAATTATAAATAGTTTATTGAGTAAACTTCAAATATCACCTCTATGATTTCGTACTTTCTCACTTTAATACCCTGTGGTATAAAGTGTATCAATGTAGTACACTATAGTTTTATTTCTTTTTTCGTCAGCTCTTCCGTTAATATTTCATTAAATTATATACCAAACACTTCAAATACCCTGGCTAGATTTATCGAATATTCACTTTAGTACCTTTTAGTTTAAACTTTATTACTGATTTAATGAAAAAAATTAGTGGAGGGATTCTAAAAAGAGAAAAATTAATAAAACCACGGGATAGTAAATTGATACACTTTAAAATATAGGATACTAAAACAAAAAAGTGCGAAATCATAGGGATGGTATTTGAAGTTTTTCCTAATTTACTTGATTGTATGTATTTGAGAAGTGCAAATCTAAAATGTTATAACTTTATATATATGATAGTGAGATTATCTCTCATGTAGAAAAAAAAAAAATTAGAAAGTGATTAGAGAGATAAGTAAGTACTTTTTGTTTATAATTACTCTTCCTAATTATTGTAGTTGAAACTGTGACCAATTTGGCCGGTGTTCAAACTACTGTATGTAGTTGGACCTTCTTATGTAGTTTTAATTGTAGTAGTTAGATAGTATTGAACCAAATAGTAAATTTGAATATGCATGTAGTTGCAACAGCAGTGACTACGAATAACCAAACAACCACTAAATACTTCAATACAGATCCTACTTTGAACTAATGGATGGGTTGGAGGATATGAACATTTTCAAAAAGAAGTACGAAGTAAACTATAGTAGAAACCAACATTCTCCATGTAACTTTTTATCAGTGCATGGAATCTAACTCATATGAGTGGCATTCTAACTAATTACTCTACGAATGACCGAGGCTTTCCCTTACAACGATGGAATTTCTTCCATCGGCAAGAGTACCCTTGTTTGCCTCCTTCTACTTGAATGAAAAGTCTAGTCGATCTCTCGATACTTTCTAATTCGAGAGGTGCTTACTTTTGTAGTTAACGATGATTGTGCATATCAATTTTTGATTCCACTAGTTAAGGACTCCCGCTTTGCGGCAGATGAATTGATTTACAATAACATACGTTAGTAATTATTGAGTGCCAATAAAAATAATATTTGCATAAATAAAAATATTTTCGATATTAGTAACTATTTAATAGCAAAACCAATGTCCCTATGTTAATTGCATTGTATTGAAAAAGTTCATTTTGTAGGAAAGCTAAAAAGATGCATGTTAATATATAGGATAGTGCCCCTTTATTATATTGTCAGTGAAATAAAAGTAGATTATTGGAAAGAGCATAAATCATGTACTCCATTGTATCGTCCAATCAGATAAATAAAAGCAGTGGAATAAAGCAAGTTCTTGGAAAGAATAGTAATCATACAACAACAATTCATCTAGATCACAAAGTGCTATGAATCCCCCCAAAGAATAGAGAGCAACGAAGTAAGACTTCGACTCAAGCTCAAAGAGAAAAGAAAAGGACTATATCTCGGCCATCATGTGATTCAAAACTTAGTAGTAATATTTGATGGCGACAGTCACTATAACAGAATTAGGTTATAGGGACACATATTTGAGACACTTTTGAGTAAGTGTCTCATTTATGCTAAAACTTAAAAAAATATCTACTTATGCCTAAATATAAAGCCCAATCCAACCAAAAATAAAAGATTACTCTACTCAACCCACCACACCCAATCCATTTGACCCGATTACAAACAGAAAAGAAAAAAAAAAAAGAAAAATCAATTACCATCTTTTCTTCTCTCTTCACTCAATCCACTGAAATTCTAGACGAATAGCCTTTCCTATTGTCCTCCTCCACCACCGCAGCCAACGAGATAGAGTTTCGGCGGTTGCTAAATGCTTAAATAAGTGTTGGTAAATTAATAGCACTCTTTTAGGTTATAGCGACACTCTTTAACTGTCACTATATACTTAGCGACCCCACATATAGCAACACTTTTTAAAAGTGTCGGTAATTTTAGCTAGCAGCACTTTTTTGACATGTACCTATATTTAAAAGTGTCGCTATAGACCGTTTTTGTTGTAGTGAGTGATTACTAATTGACCATTTATCCTACCATGTTATTATGGAGGAATAATAGAGAAGAAAAGAATTATCAAGTAACTGTCCATATCATTCCTATCTCACAACAAACGGTGCAACGATTAGAAGGAAATAATGTAAATTAAGTAAAGAATGTATCCCAAAAAAAGTAAGGAAAAAAAGGGAAAAAAAGAAAACTAATAAACAACATAGTCGTAAAATAAGTTGGAAAAATCGCACACAGCTAAAATCAAATAGAGCAGATTGAAAAGCAGGGGAAATAGGAGGAAAACAAAGGTTAGTACTAGCAAGTAACTAAGCTATTAGAAAGGGTCAATCATAACAAAAAGTAGAGAAAATACGGAGTACGCATAAAGAGAAGATGGAACAATCAGTAATCATATCACAAGTCATTAAGACCATAATATGCCAAGAACCTCTCCAAAAAATAGAATAGAACAGAACAAAATAAAACTCCACTTTTTCTATTTCCAAGACGAAAGGCTTACATCAGCTACCAGCTAAAACAAAATCTTCTAACAAAGTCTGACGGCTGTAGCAATTGTTGATAGGTGCCATCCCTATATAGATGAACAATTGAAAAAGAAATAGTTATCAGGAACCTGTGTATATTATCACCGCATCACACTAGAGGTCGCAAGTGTTAAAAATTGTGTGCGGCAAAATTGCAGCGAAAAAGAAAATCAAATAAATTTAATTTTTAAAAACTCGATATCCGATCTCTTAAACCACATAAACAGAATCCCTCATGTCATTTAAGATTAAAGAAGAAAAATAAATATCGCATCTTCACCTTTGCGTTGGTAGGTCTTCACAGCTATCTAATGATCGTGGAATTAGATTCTCTTGAAGCCGCACAAGCGTCTGACCTCTATAAGTATCCACACGAGATTTGTGATTATTATTGATTTCCTCACCAGGGTGCTAGCTCCCTTACAAAGGACAACTTGCTGGCTAGAGGATCAAAGAAAAGAAAAAAAGAGAGAGAAATGACAGCTAGAATTTTCTGAAAACTTCTGTATCTTATAAACAGAGATATAATCTTTTTTATAATAATATAATTACCATTGAAGATAAGAATAAATAGAGGTTTAATTTTATCCTTTTCTTAATTTGTTCAATCAATTAAGTCCTAATTTAAATCGACTTGAACTACATCCTAATTTGATCAAACCGAATTAATAATACAATATTTGCATATAACTCCTCTCACAACATACTAACTTTTAATAAGTCCTCTTGTACAATATCTGCACTTTAATACTACTAATTTGTAACAATTATAAATCACTCCAATTATCAACATATTGACAATTAGGTCATCCGGCGATTCAAGAATCGTGATCTAGCTATCTGATCAGGCACAAACTCTTATGTGTGTGATCCTATAGATTCTACTCTATTTAGTAGTGAGATATGTTCTGATCATTATTAACAATATTACTGAAACTTCTTTCAGTGGGTTAGAACAATTCCAACTTAACCTAATAAAAATTATCGATTATCTAAATAACTTTCATCAGTCTCACAATCCACCAGTGATGCTTAGCAGTATATAGTAGCATTCCAGTATAATCGAATACTGAATCTTTTGGTGCAATTATCGTGTAATACAGTCCTTCTATCATGAGTCCCGACTAGACGGAGATCATGAAATAGCTCGTCAAACACCATCATCTGTCATATGTCAAATAACTCGAGTTTCTAATATCGGAAATCCTTTCTGCTATTAACTTTGTCTTGGTTAAGAACTTTTAAACTTGGTCTCATAAATCTCATAGTACTAAGGCTCCTATATACCATGGAAAATAAATTTTATATAGGCACACACCCTATTCCCACAACGAACCTAATGGAGCCAACATGCACCGTAAGAACCTGAATGGCTAGAGACCAAGTGTATGTATAGTCAAACTACAGTAACCTCACTATGAATAGCCGAGACACCGTAGGTCAAAGGACCAGTCACACTACTGTAACATTGAGTAAGTCACTAACGAGTGAATAGACATCCAAATAACTTGTCGTGTTGGTCACGCTCGGTATCCTTGTTCTCTAACAACCACATGTACATTCGCTCCAATGTCCCCACCTATTGACTCGAGACTCGTTTATCCAAAAAGGAAAGCGATCTCTGCACCAATCTCACCGAATAAATCACCGTCCCCGTGATGATCTATCGATCGAGAGCATTTCGGAATTAACCACCATTAACATATGTCTCAAATTCTCAACTCTTGAGAATATGTATTATCATCTTATTAATTTTTTTGACGATTTATGGACACATACACAATATAAAAGAAAATAAGAACCCAAATTTATTTATAATATTTAAAATCAAATACAAATTTATATTCTAAAAAGAGCATATGTCAGCCTGGTTGGATTTTAGGGCATACATGTAACAACAAGTAATAGAAAGAAATAGAAGTATAAAAGTGAATTAACTGAAGAAGGGGCCAAACTATCAAAAGCAAATAAGCAAGATAACTATAAATCAAGGAGAAAAATAAACAAATAAAATACAGTATAGCATACTAAATAGTAGTAGAAAGATGACGTATAACATGTTGAAGATAAGATCAAATTGTTTGTTAGTTTTTTAGTTAGATTTGTTATTAGGGATTTTATTAATCAGTTTAGATTTTTACTTTAGCGGGGGTACGGTGTTAATAGTATTGATAAAATAACCAAAATGTCCTTTCATTCTTCTTCTCCTCCAACCCTCCTTTATCTGTAGAAAGGTATTTGCCGTATAAAAAATATATAATAATGGAATATAGACGGAACACTAACGGCGGGGTTCAAAGTGAATATTTTTTATTCTTTAGGGGGGCAAAGTGTAGGTTTTTAAATGACAGGGAGGTAAAGTAAAAAAATTAGGTTTTGATATGGAGGTTTTCTGTAATTTAGCCTTTATTAAAATAAGAAATATATAAATCAAAGTTGAGAATATCGTGAATTCAAATTGTTTGTTTAACTCTTTGATTTAAATTTTAGTTGAATTTTTTAATTCACAGAACATCCAATGATTTAATTAAAATAAAGTAAATTAAATTAAAAATTTTAATTCAAACTTAAACTTTGAGCTCAGATGTGGAATTTAAATTGTATCTTTGAATCTTGAATTCAAATTTGAATTTATTTTTTAAAATTCAAAGGACTTCAAGCACTACAACAAAAAATGGTATATAGTAACACTTTTAAATGTCAGTAAATGTCAGAAAAAATGTTGCTGACTAAATTATCGACACTTTTTAAAAGTATTGCTATATGTAGGGTCACTATATGTAGGGTCGCCTTGACGTTTGGCACCTACTCCTCCAGCGACACGTGGCGAAGGGACACGTGATGATCGTAGCCCTCTACGGTCCCTACGAGATCCTTGCGGCCGAATTCCAGCCACCAGAACCCTATCTTGTCGGTTGCGGCGGCAGAGGCGGAGGAGAAGAAGGTGAGATGGTGATCAATTTTTCTTTTTTTTTTTTTCTTTTCTATTTATAATCGGGCCGAGTGGACTGGTTTGGGTTTTGTTGGGCAGAGGAACTTTTTGTTTTTGATTGGATTTGACTTTATATTTAAATCTTAATAAATTTTTTAAAAAAGTTTTAACATAAATAGGACATTTATACAGAAATGCTTTAAAAATGTGTCCTTGTAATCTAATTCTGCTGTAGTGAAGTGATTTAATTAAAATCACATAAATTTAATATTAAAATTTAAATTTAAATTTAAAACTTGAGCTTAATTATTAATTCAAGTTGTGTATTCATCTCTTGAAATCCAATTTAAATTTTATACTCAAAATTTAAATTCTACATCAAAAAAGCGAATTTAAAAGTGAATTTTTTTTTTTTTGTTTAAAGAACTTCTAGCGGTTTGGTTTAAGTTATAATAATTTAATTAAAATTTTAAACTTTGCTTTAAATTATTTTAACTGAATGGTTCTGGAGTTTTTAGGTCAAATTAAGAATTCTGAAAAAGAATTTCATTTCAGATTAGCTGCAATGAGGTACCCATCTCCTCTGTCGTTAACAAGATTATTATCCTTTTTGTCAAAATCTTATTCTTTTCAGATTAGAAGATTAATAATCAAATAATCGAATGAGAATGTCTAAACACTGCCGTGTTACTAAGCATCTAAATAAAATAGTGCTAACTAAATGCACCCTTACCAACCGTCTCTAGAGCAAGCGGCAAAGGGCTTGGTAGTTGGTACCCGAGATCCAAGTTCGAATCCTAGTTGATTCACATTTCCAGTTAAGTTTATTTCTAAATGAAATAAACGAAGTGAGTAGCGTGCTACCTATCTCTCAAAAAAAAAAAAAAAAAAAAACTAAATGCACCCTTAAAATAACATGCATAGTCAAGATGGAGCTTTCGCGGAATGCGAATGGGCCGGAAAGCGTATCACGCAAGTACGCCGACTGAAAATTATCATATCATGGGCTGAATAGTTGGGAATTGAAACCTGAAAAGATTTCGAACCAGACGTGAGTCCAAATTGACCCAACCTGGATGCGCATAAACAGAGTTGAGCTCCTGCACTTTTGTGTTTGTAATTTTTTAGCCGTCGAATCATCTCAAAATTCGTACAGTACTATTAACGGTGTGTTCCATTAAATTCTCTTTACTAGTGCTGGATGAATCTTGAGACGATTCGATGGCTAAAAAATCATAAGAATGCTGAACTCCTGTGCTTTTAATCAAAGTTAACTGATAGTAGGAATGCCAACAAATCAGTTTGAAAATAAACTTGACGTGACAATCTTCTTTGCAAAACCAAAACCGACAATATAACTAATCGAATTTTGAAAACTCCGAAACCAAAATCAATACTAAAACTGATTAATGAAGTTATTAGACATCCAAATAAGATTTAATGCCAGATTATTAGTTAAGAAAGTTATCAGCCAAATGGCTAAGATTTAATGCCTAGAAAAAAATTCTATTTCTTTGAGAGAGAGAAAAATAACAAGCGACATGCTTCGTGCATTTTTTAGATATGAACTAAGCTAGAAATGTAAAGCTTGGAATCTCGAATACCAATCATCAGACACTTAGCCAACTACGTTATGTACAATGCGTCTACACATAAAGTTATTAGACATCCGATTGAGATTTAAAATGTGATGATTAATTACTAAAGTTATCAGCCATTAATAACTAAGATTTAATGCCTGGAAAAGTCTATTTCTACACATACGATAAACACCAACAAAATTATTTATTAGGCAATCAATTGAGATCCACTCTCTCTCTCTCTCTCTATCTCTCTCTCTCTCTCTATGTATTGTGGAGTTCGCTACTATACTATTTACACTATTACGATTACAATCACTTTTATACTTATAAATTATTTTCAATGATAAAGCTTTTGAATTGATGATGATACTATTCAACATAATTAAGAGTATCTAAATATTCTAGTAATTAATCGAATATCATAATTTGATGACACCATATATTTATGACCAAAATGCCTCAAAAATAATAATTTTAATGGTTAGTATAGTGTGTGTCCAAGTTTAGCCATATAGAAGAATAGGAATCAGTTGAATTTTTGAAAAAAAAATAATTCACTATCTAGTTTAAAATTTATAACTCTAATCAAATCTTTTATTTTAGGAGGTCTATGTATTTTGACCTTCATTTTAGACCTTTTTTATGGACTTTAACTTACATTTTAAAATTTACGAAATTCAATGTCTAAATATTTCAAATGCCCGATCTAAGTTATAATTAGCGATAAGCATTGTCAATTCAGAAGCTCTATAATCGAAATTGAGTCTTCATACTCATAAGAGTACAATAACATTTATTACTCTCTCTCTCCCCCCTTCTCTCTCTATATAGAAAGATAGAGAGAGAGTCCATCTACTATGCTATAGTAAGCACCGAGGTTTTTATACTATCAAATTATTTTTTATAATGGGACATTCTAATCGACGATCGGCCCTATCAAACATAATTTAAACTATTCGAAATATTTAGATACCAAATTTTATATTTTTTAATATTATTTAATTAGTAATTAAAAATATTTCAAAATTGGTAATTTTAGATTTGATGCATTTGAAGGTGGTAGAAATAAATAGAGTTCCCCTCACCTGTAGCTCATTGTGAAATGCCCCCTTAACTAGCCTTCTTTTTTTTTTGCTACACTTTTTTTTAACTTCCAATATTTTTTTGTTCGGATAAACACCCTCTATATATTCTTTTAATTTTTACATCTAGATCTCCTTAAGTTTATAGAATAGTTGAATTGACACTTTTTTCTCAAGAAAAAATTTAGTAACTAAACAAACTAGATAAATATCTTCAACAAAATTTTAAGAAGCTTTAAAACACAACAAAATCTATACTTTCTGCTGTGATGTTTGAAACAAGCGATAAAACTCGAAAAGGAATTCATCTTATTCGTCAATTTGATGCTTTCTTTTCATCTACAAAGATAGAGGAAACAGTTCTTCTTTTTTTTTTCCTCACATTTTGAAGCTTTATAATATTGTCAATAAGATAGGTCATCGAATCCTAGTGCAAGTAGCAAAAGATTTGAAAGTTGGTATCCGAGATCCCAAATTTGAATCCTAATTAATTTATATTTCTAGCTAAATTTATTTCTAAAAAAATAAATGAAACAGGTTACATGCTAAATCAAAAAAAATAAGCCAATTGAATTATTTGGTAAAGTTGATTATTAAAAATTTAGAAAACCACTTAATTTGGTTCTAAAGCTCTGGAAATATTCACACATTTTTTCTTTTTTTTTTTCAGTAAAATGACCTCTACCAATTTATATTTGAGTCCAGAAGTTTCCAGGTGTGAATTTTTCAGATGCCCTTGGACAGTTGTGCTTGAACCAAGCGGCAGTCGGACAGTTGTGCTTGAACCAAATCTAAAATATATATTAACATTAAAATATTTGATAAAAGAACTGCTAATTTAAATATAATTAGTTTTATCTAGAACTTTGTAGTCGAAAAAGTAGAAGTGGTTAAATTATCTGGTTATGTAATTAAAATACTGTAACCAATATTAAACGCTTAAACTATCAAAGCAGTGTTTCTAATATTTTAATGTTAAT
>NC_033640.1:7194170-7248852 GCF_001540865.1 Ananas comosus
ATATATATATATATATATATATATATATATATATATATATATATATAATCTCGAAAAGCTCGAAAAGCTCGGATTAAGCTTGCTCGGCTCATTATGAGTTCGAGGCGAACTTTACTTAAAGTTCGGAAAAAAAACAAGTTCGAGCCGAGTAAATTAAAGCTCAGCTCGAGCTCGTTCGGTTTATAGCTCAGCTTGCGCTCGAGTATAGGCCCCATTATACTCATAAATTTTTAACCGTTGTTTGATAGGATGTGTGGTTAGGATGATGGTGGTCCCCATTTAGAATGATGGTGATCCCCTGGGGTTGAGTTGGTAGTTGGTTGAATAGTATGATCTAACGGATGGAAATGATCAACGAAATAAATCTAAGGGCCAAAAACTTATGAATATAAGACCGTCAATACTCATAAAAATATAGTAGCCGAACTCTCTCTCTCTCTCTCTTTGCTTCAATTATTGAAAACATATATATATATATATATATATAGTAGGGCTAGAATACTTTTACAAGTATCACCCAAGTGATACTTGTGTGTTTTTAGCCATTGGATCTACTTTTTGATTACTAATAGTCCTTGGATCAAACACTATTCCACCTACCACCACCTATCACCATCATCTCAACCTCACATCTCTCCATCCAAGGGCTAAAACCACACAAGTATCACTTGGGTGATACTTTTACAAGTATTCTAGCTCTACTCTTTCTCTTTCTCTATATATATATATATTGGGTGATACTTTTACAAGTATTCTAGCTCTACTATCTCTCCCTCTCTCTCTCTCTCTCTCTCTATATATATATATATGTATATATATATATATAGAGTAGAGCTAGCTCTACTATCTCTCCCTCTCTCTCTCTCTCTCTCTCTCTATATATATATATATGTGTGTGTGTGTGTGTGTGTGTGTGTGTAGATACATACACACATACATATAATTGCAAAAAAATATATAATTCTTCTCCTCATGTTAGAAATAAATAGATCTACTAAACTTTAGCTAAAAACGCATGATGAGTATGAATTTTTTACATAAGTGGTTATCCGCAATGTTTATTATCCAATGAATCAATATAATTAAATATCTAATGACATATACCAATTATAAAGTATACGCGGACACTTACATATATAATCATTATACAGGAATAACTAATGTTTATTCTTCTTTCTCCTTCAAATCGTGTTAGTTTGATCTCAAGTGGATATTGGTATGAATATGGCTAAAGCTAGATCCAATATCCACAAACAAATTGTATGGGCTTTAACCAATATGTGGTAGCATATGTTGTCTATGCGGTCACATATGTTGTGGTCCGAATATGCGGCCGCATATTCAGACAACAGCATATTGGTTGCCTAAACAATATGCGGNATGTATTCAATAATTGAAGCAGAGAGAGAGAGAGAGAGAGAGAGAGAGAGAGATCAATTACTCTCTCCACTTTCACCCTCGGTACAATTTGTCAAATCAAAGACTGGTTAAAAGAGTACGTTGCAATGTGGGTAACATGAATTTGATTATTTTTTTCTAATTTAGGATAATCTAATTATGATTAGGACATATTTGGTTAGCCAAAAATAAAGCACCGAAAGTGACACTTTTAGAAAGTAATATCTTATCGGCAATTTTATAAAAGTGAGTTGATAGCGTGAGTTATAACTAAATCTCATTATTTTGACTTCGACTAAAAAAATTCAAAAATTACCAAAAATAAAGAACTTAGCTATGAGGTTATATTTGATCTTAACTTTAATCTTTAAATTTATTTTTATAATTTGAATTTTACTTTATATTTTGATTAAAATTATGATCACATTCTGAATTTTATTTGTAAGTTCAAATTTAACATAAATTTTTAAATTCAAATTTGCGAATTTATATTTTCATTTAATTTTTTAAATTTTTAATTTTAAATTAATTTGAATTCTAGAATTTTAATTTAAACTTAAATTTAAATCAAATTATTTTTAGCTAAGAGTTTCAATTTGAACTTTGAATTTAAATTGTTCCAACTATAAATTTAAATTATTCACTGAAATTGGAATGAAAAGTTAAATTTTTAAGTTGAAATTCAAATTCACAAATTTTCTATTTACATTTAATTTCAATAATGAGTTTCAGTTTGAACTTTGAATTCGAATTATGAACTCAAATGTTCAATTTGAATTGTGATTTAAACTCAAATTTTAATTTAAATTTAAATATTAATTCAACTTGTTAATTCATTTTTGAATTCAAAATTTAAGATCAAAGAGCAAATTAAAATATGATTCAATTTATAAATTCAAATTCAAAGTTATATAAATGTAATTTCTATGTTGAACTTTTGTTTTAAAATTTAATTTCAGTTATGAGTTATAATTTAACTTTAAATTCAAATTGTAAATTTAATTTATATCTTTAAATTTTAATTATAAATTCAAGTCAGAATTAAGTGTAAATTAAAATTTTGAATTTTGAATTTTAAATATAAATTTAAATTTAAATTTTCAATTTAAATTGTAACTATAAGCCGTTTGTTTATGTTTTTATCTCTTTATATATAATTTAATACTAACATTACAAAACTATAGTTTTAGTATTTTACTTTATAGTCAACTAAATAATCGAATTGAAAAGTCACTTTTGCAAAAGTGACTTTTTTCATTTCGCCCACTTTCAGGCAACCAAACATGCCCTTAGAGAAAAAAAAATTTTCATATGTACATTAAAAAGAAATATAATGATTCAACATATTCTAACCATATTTATAAAATTGTTGTGACCCACAGCGGGAGCCCTCGATCGGAGACCTCATTCGCCGTATGTACAAAATTTCCTGCACATACAAAAGCATCCAACAAAACTTGTAGCAAACCTAGAAGTCTACAACTAGCATACAACAATTCCTAAGAGTCCACAACTAAACTTGTGTCTGAATATAAAACTCAATTTATCAACTATCATTGTATGTGCAATCATACTCTGCCCTCGCCAGTTCTAATGTACAGTATTATACCTAAAAGCTAAACTACTAGTTGACAGTCCTCCTTTATCGCTCATATATGCAGGTAGGAGATGCTAATTATTGCACGATCCCCTTACCTCGACTTGATACCAGCATTGAGGGCAAAGAAAAGTAAATTATAAGAGGGCATGAAAACTACTAAACAGTAGTGTTTAGTAGGTACAGTCGGCGACAACCACGGCCACCCACTAAGTCTATTAAAGGTAGAAATAGAGAATAACATAACAATAAAAAGAAATGACGTACAAAACTGGATAACTATAAAATCTTTTATGCCTCTAAACAGATAAGGTTATGAAATTGTAAATAATTAATAAGGCTAATTGCATACAACTCCTTGTAAACATAGCAAATTGCAAATATATCTTTACAAAATTTAATTTTCTTATATTATTCTTGAAAAAGTCCTAATATTTTTAAATATACCCCTACCATTAGGATCCGTTAGAAAAAATACCATAGGTAAAATACTTAACCCTGATTAGTCAATAAGGTCAATTAACATTTTTACCTCTCTTATATTATATCTTTTTCTCTCAATCAAAACTCTAGCGATGGAAACTCATTTTCTTCTTCCTCTTTCCTCTTCTTTTTTCTCTCTCTCCTTTATGCTAGTTTTAAACCTGTAATTGGAATTTCTCTATCCCCATTCATCCATGACACATGTTGTTTCGCCCATATTGAACGTGTTTTGCTTTCCCATTCAATTTTCTTTTTGATTTTTTCTTATTTTGCTCAAAAAAAAAAGAGTGAGAAAAAAGATTATAATAATGGTGGATTGGTTTGAGTTTTAAAGAGGAAGAAGATGAGGAAGAAGGTGATCATTGAAAATTTTTGGGAGAATATTTCTGCAAGATTATAGCAGTTGGGGCACTTAGAGGGACATATTTATGATGGGAAATTTGACATTTCACTTATCTATTGTTGAAAAATAAATGGTTTTTTAACAGGAACAAATCAGTGGAACAAATATGCATATTACTGGACTTTTGCAAGGAAAAGAGTTAAAAGTTAAACTTTGTAGGGTATATGTAACGACCCAGCCCACTAGCAACAATAACTCATTGGACCAAAACACTGGCCCAAAATGTTTAAACCCAGTTATTATCTAAATCTCTTATATACCAAATCGTATCCACATTCCTATCCGATATGGGATTATTGGGGTCTGTCTCCCAAAATTACCAGGCGATGTGAAACTCGTCTCGCTAGCCTTGTCATTCAGACCCTGGCATAGCCGGTCAACTTGTCATTCATATTCCGGTATAGCCTATCATCTTGTCTTTCAGATCCTGGCTCAGCCGAGACTCGCCACACATTTCCGGCATCTCACTAGCCTTGTTATCTAGACCCTGGCATAGCCGGTCACCATGTCATTCAGACTCCGGTATAGCCTATCATCTTGTCTTTCAGATCCTGACTCAGCCGAGGCTCACCACACATTTTCAGGAACTGGCTCTGATACCAAATGTAACGACCCAGCGCACTAGCAATAAAAACTCGTTGGGCCCAAATACCGACCCCAAATGCTTAAGCTTAGTTATTATTACTAACGTCTATATCTTTTATGTCTTTTATATATCCAATCACATTTCCATTCCTATCTGATATAGGATTATTGGGGTGTGACAATATATTTGCTATTCGCTATGTTTATAAGGAGATGTATGCAATTAACCCTAATTAATATATATGCCAACTATAATACTGATAACGAAATACGATATCACCCAATAATAATGACCGACTCAGCAGTTCGATCAAACTTCTGCTGGCCTACTCATCGGTCCATATTGTCACGACCCGACACCGCCAATTTGGACAGTTCGGGCGCGAAACAGACACGAGAAATATTAGCAACCAAACATTTGCAAGAGATATACACAGATGCGAAAGAAATAAAGCTATCTATTACATCACATGTTCACATATGAAACATTACATTCTCATTTAGACATAATATGACATCCTTTATACACCAAAAAGGGTATCTCACACATACTGTCCTAGATACATCGTCAATATGTAGGCTACTATCTCTGCTATATCGCTAGCCAACATCCGGAGCGGCAGTCGAGAGGAGCGACCCCTAGCGAGTATCATAGCGCAAGTCACTATTAAACTCAATGTGGCTCTGCAGATTATAGTCCAATGCGATGATCAAAGAAATCACAATATACTGTCTCGGTGCCCCAGGCACAATCATAAAACATCTAAACATCAATTACAATCACTACAATAAAAGCGGTCTATAGCGACACTTTTAAATGTAGGTACATGTCAAAAAAGTGCTGCTAGCTAAAATTACCGACACTTTTAAAAAGTGTTGCTATATGTGGGGTCGCTAGGTATATAGTGACAGTTAAAGAGTGTCCCTATAACCTAAAAGAGTGCTGCTAATTTATCAATACTTATTTAAGCATTTAGCAACTGCCGAGACTCTATCTCATTGGCTGCGGTGGCGGAGGAGGACGACAGGAAAGGCTCTTCGTCTAGAATTTCAGTGGATTAAGTGAAGAAAGAAGAAAAGTTGGTAATTGATTTTTCTTTTTTTTTTTTCTTTTCTGTTTGTAATCGGATCAAATGGACTGGGTGTGGTGGATTGAGTAGAGTAATCTTTTATTTTTGGTTGGATTGGGCTTTATATTTAGGCATAAGTAGATGTTTTTTTAAGTTTTAGCATAAATGGGACACTTACTCAAAAGTGTCCCAAACATGTGTCTCTATAACCTAATTCTGTTATAGTAAATCTAACTGTCCCTGATGAAAAATACAATCCATAGCGTATTTTGTAATTTACCATTGACATACTCTAGGCATAATCTGAAGTAGTGAAAATATCAACAATCTTCATATACCCACACGCTACCAGATACATAAATATTAGAATAAGGAATGATAAAGGAACAACTAATATAATAGCCCAAGCATGCATGACCATAAGCCCTCCTACTGTCACTATCCCAAATCAACCAAGCATACACAACAATACGTGGCCCGTAGACATAGAGGGAAATATGCTATTTTCGATGATATGAAACCCATCTAGATCACAAAACCCAATTGGTATGTCACGTATTCTGTTGCGGCCTCCTCAACCGTACGACAGCGAACAGCGACAGGAATCCAACACGAAAACGCAACGCAAAAATCCAAAATCTGGCTCCTAAAATTATGCATAAATCCAACTTGTAGATCCAAATCTGCCAAATATTCTATCAAAATTCTACTCCTAAAAGCATCAAAAAAGTTAGGCCTCGAAAATCCCAATCAATAAAATTTAATATTTTCATACCAACCTCCAATCCTATGTGCCGGAAAAATCGTGCGCACGCGTCGTTGATCGGCTCCTCATATTACCTCTCTCTCTCCTTATTTTTCTCTCTTTAACACGTGAAGGAAGAAGATCGGCCGTCCCTAGAGCAAGTGGCAAAGGGCTTGGTGGTTGGTATCCAAGACCCAAGTTCGAATCCTAGTTGATTCACATTTCTAGCTAAGTTTATTTCTAAATGAAATAAACGAAGCGGATAACGTGCTACCTATCTCTCTCAAAAAAAAAAAAAAAAAAAAAAACACGTGAAGGAAGAGGAAGAAGAAGAAGATGTCGTGGTTTCCGGTTCAGACCTGGACAGGACGGAAGCCTTTTATCATCTACTATAAAGTAACGAAATGCTAAATGGTTCTCAATGTATCAAATATTGCAATTTTAACCAAAATTGATGTTTCTGATGTCCGAAAAGTCAAGATTTAGTCATATTCGTATAGAATCTAATTCTCGGCTGTGATTTCACGCTAATTTTGCACAAATTAGTTCCAACTTAGTCTAATGTTCCAAAAACATGCTGACCAATAACTCGCACTGTAATCTTGCCTATTTGTTAAGGTCTAAAACACTACAATTGTTGATGTTTAGAATCTTCAAATCACAATCGTTATAAAAGAAGGAATCAAGGTGGTCCTTAGTCTCTCCGTCAAGATTCGAGAGAATGGTGAACAAACAGAAATTGCTATCTTTAAGGCCCATATAAGAGTCGGCATATTAACAAGTCAATTTCAGAGCAAAATTCTGCAAATTCAAATCTAAATTCGACAATAAAAATCAAAGTCCAAACTCAACCTAAATCTAACAGAAAATCCATAAAAAAAATTAAACCTAATCAAAAACCAGAAACCCAAATCCAAACCCGAATCATATTTCAAAACATATTATAATAAAGTTTAAATTTTTAAAATATAATTCAAATATAATATCAAATATTCATATATAGTATATAATGTAAAATCTTTTCGAGTTTAGATCGGGTTTGAATTTGGTTCGGATACAGACAAAATTCATCCAAAACTGAATTTTTATTTTTTTATAATCATATTTGAAACCATATTCATTTAGCATCGGACAAACCTAACTTCGGATATAACTTCGACTATTCTTGTTCATTGATATTCCTATTTAGGAGTGCACATCTTACATATTATCGAAGTGAGTAAATGTGAGTCATAAAAAAGCTAGGATGTAAGTTTTACATCTATCGGTGTGCCATGGCATATTTCCATCAAAGCAATGCTACCTATAAACCTATAATCTGGTGTGAGATACAGTGTAGGCTTCCTATGACTATGATTAACTCGCTAATCATATCAATTTTAAATGTTTACTAAAAATTTAATAGTATTTTTAAATTATTGAGTGAGAGAGTATAAGATGTCGACCCTACATGGAATGTAAAATAGTATTTTTGATAAAATTATGTTGTACATGGCATGACTTAATAGACATTACGATATAGAAAAACACGTATTTCGAATTTAGGTCCGCCAATAGACCCATTTTTTAGTGGAAATAAAACATTTCTCTACCGACCGTCCCTAGCGCAAGTGGCAAAGAGCTTGGTGGTTGGTACCCGAGGTCTCAAATTCGAATTCTAGTTGATTAACATTTCCAGTTAAGTTTATTTCTAAATGAAATAAATAAAGCGGGTAACATGCTACCTATCTTTTAAAAAAATATATATAAACATTTCTCTTTCTCACGGAATAATAGACCCCTAGGCTCTCTCATCTATATACAAGGACACTCATGATATTTCCCAATGTAAGTTTACAATCATGATATTTCCCAATGTAAGTTTACAATATTTTGGAGGGTATGGAAGAATTTCTGGAGTGGTTTGAGCGGTTGAGATCGGCCTATAGTGGCCCACGAAATTAGGGAAGTGGCCGATCGTGTAATAACTGAATAACAATGCGCACAGTATAAATAGGCAGGTAGTGCCTGGAAGAGGAGTCTTTTTCCGAGCGAACAGAATACCACTTTTCAATTTCTATGCATTTTCCTTGCATTATTAGGAGTAGTCTACTTGTAATCTTTTCCTTTCTCTCATTTACTGTCTTTCTTAGGAGTAGGCTTTAGGTTAGATTTTTGGAATCTGTATGTCGTACGGGCACACTCTTTTTCTACGAGTTTTCCAAATTTACTTTTAATATTTAAAGGCCATTCGGCTCCTCAACTGACCCAAAATATTGTGCAATACCTTATTCGGCTCATTCAACCAATCTGATCTTGTAGTTAAAGAGTACGAACTCGGCTGATCCGATCCCTCATCAGCCGAATCACTTGATCGGTCGAAGGGTGCAGACTTCGAGGGTCACCACATGAAGCCGTATCAATTCTCTGCACGCATCCTTAGGGAGACCTTTGTCTTTCTTAGGAGTAAGCTTTAAGTTAGATTTGTAGAGTCTGTATGCCGTACGAGCAACTCTTTTTGTATGAGTTTTTCAAATTTAGTTTTAATATATAAAGGCCATTCGGCTCCTCAGCCGACCCAAAATATTGTGCAATACTTTATTCATCTCATTCAGCCGAGCTGATCCTATAGTTAAAGAGTACGAACTCAGCTAATCCGATCCCTCATCAGCCAAATCGCTTGATCAGTTAAAGGGCGCAGACTTCAAGGGTCACCACGTGAAGCCGTATCAATTCCCTGCACACATCCTTGGGGAAACCTTTGACCAGGTCAATGGTTGGAGAATTCGGCTCGTAGCAATTTTTGGCACGCCCGGTGGGATCTCTTTGTAGGTAAATTTATATTACTCATAATGGCTGATGATAATGCCATGAATCTTCATAATAGGGTCATTCCATGCAACTCGGCGAACGACCATGCTAGTAATATCGATAATGCGATAGAGCATCATGCAGTCTTGCTAGTCGACGATGAGACTAGTGGTCAATCAGATCAGCAAGAGCCAAGTTTGGCTCAAGCGCTCGGACAGATGACACCGGTCTTACAAGTTTTGGACCAAAATAGTCACAGAAGTACTGCTTGTTTAGATGCAGTTCTAGCCGCAATAACGGCTTCTAATGAGAACATTGCCCGAATCGGACAATTATTAACACGAAATAAATAACCTACGGTAGGTCTACAAGGACCTGTCGGTACACCGGTGTTACAAAATTCTGTGACGCTGGCAAACACTCAGCCCCAACACCGGGGGCATCCTTTCAGGCTGTATATAGACCAGCTACTTTAAATGCCGGTCAACAGCCCGAAGTAGCATAGGAATTACCTCCTCCGCCACCATTAACAGCATATCAGCCCCAAAATGTATGGGCAAGCCTCTAATGCTATGCAGGGAGCGAATCTTGCAATACAGAATTATGGACTTCCTCCAGGGCCGAATCCAGCTCAAGCACAAGTTTCGATTCCCCTACAAGGGAATAATAATGAGCTGTATGCTCAGATCCAGGAAGCCATCCGGAATACCTTCAAAGTAGGGGCCAGGCCAGCAATGCAACCTGTGTTTCGATCCCCTTATTCCGCAAATATAAATGCAGAACATCCTTACCGGGCAAATTGAAAAATGTCGAAATTTGATAAATTTTTTAGCAACGAACCGAAAATACGGTTGAGCACATCGCACAATTTACGGCCCAGTGTAGCGAGGCTACCGCAGATCCTTTCCTAAAACTTAGATTATTTAATACTTTATTAACCAAGACTGCATTTAATTGGTGTACGAGTCTACCAGCCAATTCAGTCCGAGATTGGGATGAATTGGAAAGAAAATTTTATGAACAGTTCTATAGATCGAAACCTGAGCTTTCGGTTGAATCTGAGCTTTTGGTTGTTGATTTAGCTCAATTTCAACAAAAGTTAGGAGAATCGGTTGAAAAATATCGAAACCGATTTAAAACGGCGAGAAGCCGTTGGTTTGTTAGAATGCCAGAGCCAGAGTTTGCCAAAATGGCATTCAATGGTTTGCATTTTAAGATAAAAGATCATTTTGAGGATAAATACTTTTCAAATCTATTTGATTTAGGAGTTAAAGTTGCTCAATATGAGCAATTTAGAAAAAGCAATAATGAAATAGGTCGAGATGGAACCGAAACAAAGATTGGAATAAGGGAAAGGAGAAAAATATCTCCTTTGTTGAAGAATATTTGGCTTAAGATGAGTCGAATACATCTAATGAAATAGAAGATTCGGCTGACGAAGCCAAAATATATGCAACTAAGATGGTAAAAAATCGTCAGCCATATAAATGTGCTTTGCTCAGACCAGCTAAAAGTAGTGAAGCAAAAGCACGAGTGGCGGCATATACTTATTCTTTTGACGTCTCGAAGACCAATTTAATTTTAGATCGGTTATTAAAAGATAGAAGAATTCAACTCCAAGAGGGTCAAACGATACCCCTTGGAGAAGAATTGAAGAGGAGGAGATATATAAATGGCACCATTCATGGAGCCATAGGACGAATGATTGTACTGCTTTTAAAAGGCAGATTCAAAAAGAAATAAATAAGTCTTGGCTCATATTTGCCGACCAAGAAACCAAAAATATGGAAGTTGATAAAAATTCAATTTCCTTCCCAGGTTAATATGGTAGATCTCAAAGGAAAAGCTCCTGCAAATAGGAAGACAGATAAAGCCATTGCTTACACCAAGAGGATATTGTGGCTATTTATACGGCGCAAGGCCGAAATGATGAGACAAGATTGGGAGGCGATTATCCATGAAAAGAAATTGTGTGGGAAATAGAAGGAGTTCATGGCATTTCCCGAAGAATGGGCAGACATACCCGAGGAGGAGAAAGATTTGGAAGATGGTTCGGAAGAAGGCTCCAATAATTCCGAACAGGAAGTTGATTCCGTGAAAGACAAAAGAAACTTCTTAATACAAAAGGTATTAAATGATTATCATAATCGACGAAATGAGAACCGAAATAACTGAAAGAGTTATCCTACAAAACCCTTCGGCTCCCAACAAAATTTTTCAGGATATCGGCTAAACTAACAACAGCAAGCTAGGGCGAGACCTGAACCTGAATTTGAAACAATGGCCGAGGGTGACATCGAATTCCTCGGTTGGAAATTAGTTAATAAACTCGGCATTCAACCCTGGCCGAGACCATGAGAGGGAGATAGTACAAGGCAATTTAAAAGAATGATTTCGAAACTCGCACCTTTAGAAAAGATTACGTCAGCTGCCGAATCGTCTGTTCGGAAGCTGTCGAGGGGGTAATTATTGGTGCCAATAGAGAAGCGCTACGTGGTGAACCGGTGCACGGCATAGCCAGGAGCTCGAAAGCTAGAAATAAATGACATTTGGCGCATCGGGAGCAAAAAACAAATAGTAACCAACCACAGGTGGTTTGAGCTGTTGAGATCGACCTATAGTGGCCTACGAAATTAGGAAAGTGGCCTATCGTGTAAATAACTGAATAACAATACGCGAAGTATAAATAGACGGGTAGCGCCTGAAAGAGGGGTAAGTGAACAAAAGACCACTTTTCAATTTCTACGCATTTTCCTTACATTACTAGTAGTCTACTTGTAATCTTTTTATTTCCCGCATTTACTGTTTTTCTTAAGAGTAGGTTTTAAGTTAGATTTCTGGAATCTGTTTATATGTCGTACGAACACACTCTTTTTGTACGAGTTTTTCAAATTTAGTTTTAATATATAAAGGCATTCGGCTCCTCAACCGACCCAAAATTTTGTGCAATACCATATTCGGCTCATTCAGCCGAACTGATCTTGTAGTTAAAAAATACGAATTCGGCTGATCCGATCCCTCATCAGTCGAATCGCTTGATCAGTCGAAGGCCACAGATTTCGAGGGTCACCACGTGAAGCCAAATCAATTCCCTGCACGCATCCTTAAGGAGACCTTTGACCGGGTCAACGGTTGGAGAATTCGGCTCACGGCACTAATGTTAGAAAACTTACAAGCACCAAATATTTAGTACTTTTAAAAGTGCAATAGCGAGACTATATATATAGAGAGAGAAAGAGAGAGGGAGGGAGAGAGAGAGAGAGAGAATGTATTGCATATATACCCCCACAGACATGTAAAATTGTGTAAAAGCAACTTCAACTTGATATGTGCCAGTTCATCTTGGAAACTTTATTTATTTACGCGCATGCTTCTTTCAAATTATCTGAAGTACAACTCCGCGTGCACTCGAATAAACATAATTTTTAGATGTGCATGGATAGTACTGATACCAAATTTACAATACTATTTGCACGATTTTATATATTTGTAACGTGTATATATATATATATATATATATGTAAAAACCAATAAAAGAAAAAGGCCAAACTAATGCAATTACTTTGTTAATTTATTGGTGCTTACGATAGCTGTGAATAATACTCTACGGATGTACGCATCAACGAACGACTAAAATTATAAAAAATAAAAAAAAATAAATAATAAGCAATTTTGCACATGTTAGATTATACTATCGATAGAGTCTGATTACTATACCATCGATAGTACCAAGCGCTTGATACTATCGACTTTTTCTCTGTTATACGTATTCCTTTGATCATTTTTATCTGTTAGATCATACTATTTAACCAACCATCACTCAATCCTAAAGGATCACTCCCAAACACTTACGCTATTATAGGTTTTCGACCCTTGCATAAAAGAATGTACGATTAAGATGATATGGGTTCTCTGGGGTTAAGTAAATTGTTGGTTGAATAGTATAATCTAACGGATGAAAATAGCCAAAGAGTTAAATCTAATGGTAAAAAACTCGGTAGCACCAAGCACTTGGTACTATCAATAGTATCACAGCCGGACTCTCTCTCTCTCTCTCTCTCTCTTTCTCTCTCTCTCTCTCTCTCTCTCTCTCTCTCTATATATATATATACTCTTATAAGTATAGGTCTCTTTATAATTATAAATTTTCGACCGTTTGATAAAGAGATATGCGGTTAGAATAATAATAATTCCCTAAGGTTGAGTGGATGGTTTGTTAAGTAGTATGATCCAACGGATGGAAATAGTCAAAGAAGTAGGTTTAACGGCCGAAAACGTATGAATATAGTTAGTAGCCAGACAATATACATATATATATATATAGTTGAGCTAGAATACTCTCAAAAGCACCATGGGGGTGGTGCTTTTGAGTTTTTAGCCATTGGATGGAGAGATGTGAGACTGAGATGATGGTGGTAGGTGGAATAGTATTTGATCCAAGGGTTATTAGTAATCAAGAAGTAGATCCAATGGCTAAAAACCTAATAGCACCATGAGGGTGATACTTGTAAAAGTATTCTAGCTCATATATATATATAGAGAGAGAGAGAGAGAGAGAGTGAGTGAGGCTACTATGCTTCTGGAAGCACAGAGCCTTCCGTGCTTTCAGATCGTTTTTTAAGTTGCGACTTTCGAATTGTCGATCGGCTCCGTTAAACTTGATCTAAAGTATTTGAAGTATTTAGAAAATAAATTTTGCAATTTTTCGATATCATTTGCCTAGTGAACTAAGGGGCTCAAAATCAACGGCTGAAAATAAAAATCTTACAAAATGTGATAATATGACATTAAAATTTTAGATCAAAGATATTGATCTTGTTTTATATAGTATAAAGAATTTTCTATCAAAATTTCACATGATTTGAATATTTCTACACCATTAAACTTGCAAACGGCTCACCACGGCCATTAAAATTATTGATTTTGAGTCCCTTCGATCACTAGGCAAATGATATCGAAAAATCATAAAATTTATTTTCTAAGTACTTCAAATACTCTAGATCAAGTTTAACGAAGCCGATCGACGATTCGAAAGTCGCAACATCGAAAACGACCTAAAAACACGAAGGGCTCCGTAGTTCCAGAAGATAGCCTCTCTCTCTCTCTCTCTCTCTCTCTCTCTCTCTCTCTCTCTCTCTCTCTCTCTATATATATATATATATATATATATATATATATATATAGCGAGGCTGGTATACTATCAGTAGCACGGAGGCCTCCGTGCTACCAAGTTGTTTTCAATGATACTGCTTCCAAATCGACGATCGGATTCGTTAGACTTGATTTATACTATTGAAAGTATTTGGAAACTAAATTTATTATTTTTCGGTATCATTTACCTATCAAGCGAGTAATCTAAAAATGAACAGCTGAAAATAAAAATCTCATAAAAAATGATGATAAAAGACTTGAATTTAAGATCAGAAGTACTGATCTTACTCTAAATAGTGACAAAAAATTTTTATAAAAATTCCATCATATTTGGATTGTTTTACACCGTTAAATTCACAAACGCATCACATCTTCCATTAAAATTGTCAATTTTGTGAACTTTTGATCGTCAGGTAAATGATGTCGAAAAAATTAAGAGATTTGATTCTTAGAAATTTTAAATGCTCTAAATAATATTTAATGGTACAGATCGTCGATTTGGAAGCTTTATTGTCGAAAATAATTTATGAGTACGAGAACAATCGTACTCATAAGAGTATAGTAGCTGGACTCTACATATATAAAACTCTTTATACTGATAAGTTTTTGACTGTTGGATGAAGGGATGTGCGGTTAGGATTATAGTAGTCCCCAGTTAATTTAATAGTGGTCCCATAGAGTTAAGTGGTGGTTAGTTAAATAGTATGATCTAACGGGTGAAAATGGTTAGAGTAGATCTAACGGTCGAAAATTTATGAGTTTAAAGAGCCTATACTAATAAGAATATAGTAGCCGAAATATATATATATGCACGTGATGCTTCTCCTTTAAATTAGACTACAAAAGATACGTAGGAGACTTGTTGGCTTATTACAATAATCCCTTCAATTTTTTTACTACTAAATCTACATGCAATCCAAGTTTAAATGAGAAACAAACACAACCACATTAGTACAGAATATTAAATACCACTTTATTATATATCTAAAAGTTGTTAATCAATCAAATTATATTGACAAGTACACTTTACTTTATTCCTGATTTTTTATTCAATTGACATGTGGAAAGAGCACCAATCACTCTTTCGTTTATTAAATGGTGATAAGTTGACAAATGGCAACGAAAATGTTGGTAAAAGTACATGGAGACCCCCACAACTGTAGTCGATTCTGAAATGACTCCCTTAATTTTACTTTTTTGACTCTTTAAACATATGATGGTGGTTTACAATTGAATAATTGTTTTGGACTAAATAGGAGAAGCTATCAAATCCATAACAAATTTAATATTTTTTACTATTTTTTAGCAAATAAATTTAGGATAACAATAAATAATAGTAACGGAGTCATCAAATTAAAAGATAAACTTTAAATAACTAAAACAAGTCAAATTAAAAAATTTAAAAATAAAAAGTCTTAATAGGAAAATTAAAATTGAGGAGGCCATTTCAGAATTGCCAATAGGTGAGGAGTTAATATACATTTCCACCAAACAAATTCTCGTTTGTATAGTCCAATACTCAACACCTTCACCTAGAAAATCATTGCATGGACCATGAACTATACACCAGAGTCTCTAGAACCGCATCTACAAGCCTTATAAGTAGGGATGCAAACGGGACGGATCCGGGGGCGGGAGAGTTCCCCCACCTCCCGCTCCATTTCTTATCGGGGCGGGGCGGATTCAGGGCGGGTTACTTTTCATTTTATTTTTGGCTCCCACTTACCGCTCCATTCGGGGCGGATCGGGGTGGGAGCCGGATTTTTGACGGATCGGGGCGGATTGAAGGAAGAAAAGAGTCTCACACCTCCCGCTCCATTTACTTGGCGGATCGGGGCGGATTCGGGGCGGGTTATATTTTTTTATATTTTTTATTCCCACTTACCACCCCATTCGGAGCGGATCAGGGCGGAGCTCCACCAACCCGGATCCATTTGCATCCCTACTTATAGCCGGGACCGTACGTGTGGAGGGAACAATTACTTAGATCGTAAAAACGTACAAAAATTATCTGAACTATAAATCCTTCTAAGTTAGTTGTCAAATTTTTTAAAATTTTAATTTTACGACATCTGACCTTTTAATTATTTGATTTGAATCAATCAATGACATTTTGAATTCAAAATTTAAAAAATTTTATTATTTTTACGGTTTTAATTAGTATAATTCATACAAATCTCTCAACTATAACTTAATTAAAGTAAGTAATTTAGTTTTAAGTATTGACTGGTTTAAATCAAACAAATTGAATGGTTGGATACCGTAAAATCAAAGTTTCGAAAAGTTGGACAGTTCATCCAAAAGGACTCATAATTCAGATTAATTTTGTATATTTTTATTTATTAGAATCTTACAAACTCAACTGTTTAACAAGTTGAGATTTAAGATCTTTTAAATAAAAAGTAGGGTTTTAGGCCGAGTTACGATTCATCTAATAAAGAGATTTATAAAAATCTCAAAGGTGTTAGCTTAATGAATATTTTTCCAATTTAACACCGAACGTAAAAAAATTAAAAAAAAAAAAATCATAGAACTAATTGTGACTACATCATTTCTCACCTCAGGGGGTGTCTAGTCTCTCAAATAATGTTTTTGAGAAAGATAGGTAGCATGCTATCTGTTTCGCTTATTTCATTTAGAAATAAATTTTGCTGGAAATGTGAATCAACTAGGATTCGAACTTAGATCTCGAGTACCAACCATCAAGCCCTTTGCCACTTACTGTAGGGACGGTCGGTGTCTTTCAAAAATAATGTTATAGAAACAACCAGAAAAATATTTTCTAAATAATGTTTCAGAAAATATTTTTCTGGTTGAAAAAAATATTTTTCGTTCATTTAATTTTTACAAAAAATAAATTTTTTTTGAAATTTTTTCTTCTAGATTTTATAAAAAATAGTAGTGTTTTCATTTTTCAAATTTTTTTACCTGAAACAAAAAACTGTGACGCGTAACTTTTTATTTACTCAAAAGCATGTGATAATTGGTAAACACAGGTGATGGTATCGTATATTTAGCTTTCGGAACATTCTTTTAATATAAGATAAGATATTTAACTTTGCAGGTGGAATATGTTGTTCTAATAAATGGATGTTTGTAGAGATAGAAATTTAAAATCTCTACCTGTTAACTTGTTCTGGCACTCAAACTGGCTCTTAAATTTAAACGCCTTAATAAAAATTTGACAAGTTTTAAATACTGCGGTTCACCTGAGACGGTCCATGTTAAAGAAAAAAAAAAAAAAAAAAAAAAAAAAAAAAAATTTATCATTGTCTTCCACTATTTAATTTTCAACTACCCGCGGGTTTGGCCAATCGATTATTCCACGCTATGCCGGCCTACTTAGACTTCTTCCTCCGTCCTTCTCAGACTAAAATCTAATCCAATTAATCCCCTTCTTCATCAATTTTATTAATCAAATTTTCACGAACAAGCCCCCTTTTATACGAATGAGCTTATGGATCAAGATCCTCGCGGGGTTACTCCCCGTCGCCGCGATCGTCCTCCTCTCCGGCCTCCTCTTCTGCTGCCGCCGCCGCCGCCGCCGCGACCAACTCAATCCCGCACCCGCGTCGCAGCTCGCCGAAGCCGCGGCCAGCAAATCACCAAAGCTCCCGAAGCTCCACGTGCCGTCTAAATCGAGAAGCAGCCGGGCAAGCCTCCGCTTCCACCACCTGCGCGAGCATCGCAGTCTGCCCCGCCAGCATCAAGAAAACTCTGCTATCAATCTGCAGCAGCAGCAGCAGCAGCCGCCTTTCCGCTGGGACGACCACCCGCGGCTCGTCGCCGACGCAGCGGAGAACGGCTGGTCGCGTTTCGTCTTCACGCCCGCCGCCTGCGACTGGGCAGACTGGCCGGGGAAGACCTGGGAGGTGCCGCCCGGGTCCTCGGAGTTCGTCCAGACAGTCCGCCTCAATCCGGCGATCAGGAAGAAGAAGAGCAGCGACGACTGCAGCGGATGCGCCAGCTCCCTCCGGATGAGCCTCCCCCTCCCCGGGCCGCAATTGCCGGGCTCCCCCTTCCCGCAAGAAGCCTACTTCGAGATCACCATCCTCTACCTCGACTCGCAGTCGCGGTACTCGCCGTCCTCTCGCGCCGACAAACGTTCCACCGATCAGAGCGACAAGGCGAAGCTGATCCGACAAACATCCGCCGACGAATCCGACTCTATTGCCATGTATCGCCACAATTTTCGCGGCGGCGGCAGCGGCGGCGGAATCGACAAGGAATTTGAAGCGGAACAACGCAAGCATAATAAGCCTATGGTTGTATCGCTGGGACTCTCGATTTGTTATTCTCCGACCGTGAATTTGCTGCCCGGGACGTACCCGCGATCCATCGGTTTCCACTCCGACGGCGCGGTGTATCTCGACGGTAACATACAGTCATTCCTGCGAATTAGTAACATACGCTTTCGATCATGTTCGCATCTAAAGACTTAACATACGTTTTGATTTGTACCAGGGATGAAATTGGTTACCGAGTCCGAGAAGTCGAGGTGGGCGAGCGTGAACAGGGTGATCGGTTGCGGATTCGAGCCGAGCAAGAAGAAGGTGTTCTTCACCGTCGACTCCCAGCTGAAGCACGCGATCAGCTGCAACTCGGACGCGTTCGCAAGCCCGCTGTACCCAGTTTTGGCCACCAACGTCGACGTGATGGTTTCGGTTAACTTGGGGCAGAGCAAGTTCAGGTATTCGCCGGCCAATGCACGCCGAACCGCGAACCCGTGCTTCGTCGGATCGAATTCCGGGGAAGACGGTTCGATGGCGATCGGGTACGAGGACAGCGGGGAGCTGTTCTCGATGGGCAGAGTGGATTCAGGGTGGCTCGACAACGCGAAAAACAGGAGCCAGAAGAGTGCTGCTAATGGTGGTGGTGCCGCTGCAGTCGACTTCGATGCAGAGTCCGATCTTTTCGAAATCTCACTGAAAGATTGAAGGACAAATTGGAGACTGTGGTTTCGCAACGCGATTGAATTGCGAAAGCGGGAAAATTCGCGGTAATTTGATTTAGGACTGAATGAATGATTCGGTATATTGTTTGTTTTGGATTAAGGGTAGAATTTGGGATGGAACCACTAATTTTAGAGACTGTCACGCTAAGATGCATAGTTTAGTAATTAGGAATAGGGGTGGGACTGACATGGATACAGCTGATATACTTTTTTTTTTTTTTTTGGTTCTTTTTTTCTTCTGAAAGAGCAGGTCAGGATGGTTGAGAAATTGGAATTGATATATGCTTCTTGTAATTTTATACTGTTTAGTATTCCTTGCTGTAAAGAGCATGTGAAAATACAGCACTGGCCAAACATTCTTTAGTTGTTTTTGTCTTCATGTCTATTATTATTATTAAGTGTAACATATTAAAATAATTACTTTTTACCAACTTCATATAGAAAAAAGAAATGATTTTCGTACTTAATATTATAATTAATAAAAAAAAATATTAACCGATGATCAATAAAAAGTAAAAGTATCATTTTACTCTTTAGCAGGTTAAAATATAACTTTATGTGGAGAGTATTTCCGTAATCAAGCATCCCAAAATTTTCTAAAAAAATTGATTCCCCTTCCACAAATTTAGGCATGAATTTTACATTAATTCAGGCATTATTAGTTTAGGCATTAATTTAAGAAGTTTTAACAACCTTTTATTTTTGCCCCCGCTTAAAATAAAAGTAATTGTTTGCACTAAGTTCATCTATTATATGTTTGTACCCTATGAATTTGTTAGCTCTTCACCCATTCCATACTCTATAATTCAAAGATCAAATTTCTATCTAAATAAATTGTAATATAATGGATGGTGACATAGAAATATGAGATGGTAAAAGAATCAATAAACTTAGAATACGTAGAGACGCAATAATTTGCCTTTTAATGTAAACTATTTAAGAGTTTATGGACCACTAATTTCGAACTTGAAAATTAGAGAACTCAAATGAAACTGTTTGAAGTGCAGGGACTAGTGCAGTTTATTCATAAATTTAAAGTGATTTATCTAACAGATAGGCAAATGGCAATTCTTAAACAAGTTTATATATATAGGGTAAATTGCATGGTTGGAAACTACCAGTCAGGTGACATTTTGATCTTCAAATTTTAATTTATTATAATTTTTGGCTCGAACTTTAAGAATAATTACAATCAAGTCCCATAATCTAATTTAGTTGGCTAACAAATTGTTAATGGAGAAGTGATATGGAAGTATTATAATTGATAACACGATAATAATTAAAATATTACATTATTTTTTACATTGACAATGCGTTAATACTTGATTAACTAAATTAGATTATAGGATTTGATTGTAATAATTCTGAAAGTTTGAGCAAAAAAATTATAATAAATTAAAATATGATGACCACAAAATCACTGGCCAGATAGTTTGAGGGCCAAATGTACAGTTTACTTTTTTTATGAGCAATTCTTCTATATTTTTTATTTTTGGATACCGTCTATTCATTTCTATTCAACGACTCAGATTTAATTTTTATTTAATTGTGACTTGCAATAGCAAGTAGCCTTGAGAGAGATACCAGTCACAAGATATTCCAAAAAAAGAATATTTTGGCGTTTTGATTTGGGGATAATTAAGTAATTTTGCCTCCATTATATTATCTAATCTATTTTTTTTTTGTTTCCTTTTACTATCTCTCTATCTTTCCTCTCCAATCACAGATGGACAAGAATAATTATTTAGGGTTCGAATTTTTCGGTTTGGATTTGGATTTCGAATTTTTGGTCAGTTTCGAATTTGGATATGAATTTTTAAAATTTGTTAGGTTCGAATATAGATTTTGGGATTGATAGTTGGGTTCGGTTTAGGTTTTGAAAAACTCGACCCCAATCTAACTCTTTGACGTCACTAATCGTTGGTCCCTAACTATTACTTTTTTTTACCAACAGGCTTAATCTTTTTAATTTTTATATTTAAAATTAGGTTTAAAATATTTATTATCTCTAGGACGAACGGTTAAAATGTCATTATATTTAAAATGATTATTATTTCTAACGGTCCAAAATTATTCTTAATTTTATTCAGTTCAAAGGGTTGAACTAAGCTGCTTGATAGACTGGATAACAGTCTGACCAATCGAACCAGTCGGTTCAATCTCATTTTTAAATCATTGATACTAACTTAATATACTGTATAACTGATTGATACTAATCCAAAACTTCTATATACTGTTTAAAATCCGTCAAATTCAGATGCGAGTTTTGGGTGTGATAATCAGGTTTTGTCACGCCCCGGATTACACGTTCCCCGAGCACGCCGACAAATCCGCCGTATACAAAGAAATTTCTCCTGTATACGAAGCGACAGCTGTACCTGTAAAATATACAATACTACAAACAGTAGTATAGAGCTGCTAGAAGAACTAGTAAGGTAAAAGAAACCGAGTTCCATATACATACACTGAATCCCATAGTACAAAACTACTCGCGCTGGCGAGTTAAAAGTCTGTATGTACATGAACCCAAACCAAAACATCCACCTGCAGTAGGGGTGCCTCTAGCTCTGCTCCTCGGGTAGGGCTCTAACTCGCGACGCCCTTGCCTAGATCCTGATCAGCAACAGCAGCAGCCGAAGACGAAGGCTCTACAAAAATGGGGTAACAACTGGGCGTGAGAACTACTGTAGAAACAAGTAGTCCTCAGTGGGTGCCGCCCTCAACAATCATCGGTCCACCCACTAAGTCTACAGAAGGTAACAAGGCTAGCAGGAAAAGCTGGAAAGAAATCTACAGCTACATATCGCTACACTAGCATGATCTACACTAACCAACTGTAGTAAAAGTCACAACTGACTCAATCTCACTAGGGACTGTGAACACACCCGTCCTGCCTGTCGGATCGAACCCGTAACCTACTCCAGGAGTAGCTGGTGGAGAAAACTCTCTAGGGACTGTGAATACACCCATACCGTCTAATTAGGTGACACCGTAGCTCAAGAGTAACCGGCAGAGAAGACTCTCTAGAGACTGTGAATACACCCGTCTTGTTTACTAGACTACACCGTATCTCAAGAGTAATCGGCGGAGAAAACTCTCTAAAGACTGTGAATACACCGGTCTCGCCTAATTAGACTACACCGTATCTCAAGAGTAGTCGATTCCAGAAAAGGTCCAACAGGACGGCTAAGACTCCACTCACGTCACAACCTCACTAAAGGTAGGAAAAAGCGTCACTCACTATCTCACCCGGGCTGCCCAAAACGAACCCACCCTGCCTGTATCTAGCTGCGCCGCACACCACCCCGAGGATAGCCGGTTCAAGAACTGTCCAACAGAAACCGCGACACTCATCGCACTGAAACCTCATTCCGGAATGGCATTCGTGGGCGCGACCTAACAGAGTTTACAAGTGTCTCTGTCAAGTTCGTACTGCTCTCACAGGCTAAGGTCAACTAACGAACTCTAACTGGTCTAACAACTAACAGATCACGTGCCCTCGGCACAATCCGTCGCCAAAAAGGCGATACGGGTCCAACGTCAACCCCGACGGCCCCCAACAGTCCGGAACAGCCTGAAAGCTACTATGAAAAAATTCACTCGGCATCCCAGCACGAGCGTAAATACATTCTAATCTACCTGGGATACTCACTATGATGATACTGCAACAGTATAAAATCATACAACGGCCCCTAGGGCTAAATCAGGTAGTTTAACATATGACGATTAATATCGCAAGTTTTCTCTTAAGTCTTATCCAAGTCCAACATGTATGTATATCCCTAGATAAATAGACTAAGCTCCAATTCAGATTATTACAAAACTAAATCAATGAACCGAGCAATTGCGACACGCAAAAGAATTCCGCTAATACATGTTGACTATATAGGCACTTAGGAGTAAGCCGATGATTAACCCACCTCGGTCGCTAATCCCGGGCAGCACGGAACTCCCTCGGCTGTGGAACAACCTGTTGGATCGACTAAAAATGTCCGAGTCCCGAAATCGAGCTATCTCCAACTATAAACATTGAAAATCCTCAATTCAGTTCAAAATCCACAGCAGCAGAGTAAAACAGAGCTTCGACCAAGCTAACCTTCACCAAATCCCGCAAGTAAGGGATTCGTGGATTCCTCTCAAAGTCCTGAATCCAGCGAACCAAGTCTCGTCAAAATCCGATGCTCCTGCGTCGAGTACGAGCTAAAATACTAACAGTCGACGATGAATTTCAGCAAAACAGCATCACTTGAGTTCGAAGTAGTAAGAACTTGCCCAAAAACAAATGGAAATGCTGAATTACCCACCTCGACAACGCCAAGCACCGATGCGACAGCAAAAACGGCAAAAACCCACGCTCGCCCGGCCTCCTCGCGCTACCCCGGCGTCAAAAGTGTGCTCGAACGGTCCCGCAGCGCGACGTCGGCGACAAACCTTCCAACCGAACTTCTTCCTTGCCTTCAACCGGATGAGAGTGAGAGAGAGATGAAGATGAAGAAAAAGGACTCCTCTCTCTCTCTACACAAAGTTATATAGAGAGAGGGAGAGCTACTGATACAAACGAGGTGGAGATTTACTCAAATACCCTCTCACCTACCCCCTTGTACCGGTACACGGGCTCCTGTACCGGTACAAGAGCCAACCCGAGGGCAACCTGCGCGCAGCCTCGCTAGTTGTACCGGTACAGCGACGCTGGTTGTATCGGTACAGCAAGTAGAGAAATCTGCTGTTTTGCAGATTTCTTCGCTATAAGCTGCCCTCGCGTCGCACGGAGTCCGTTTTGCGTATATTTGACGCCAATGCGACTCGGACTTGTCCCGACACTCTCCAGAGCTGCCGACAAGCCTCCACAATAGTACACCAGGGATCTCACATCCTCCCCCTCTACAAAAAGTTTCGTCCGCAAAACTTAAGTACACCTCAACTCAGGCATCAAACAACTAGGGATAGGCCTCCCTCATCACCGTCTCAGGCTCCCAAGTCGCCTCCCGTTCCTCGTGATCGCTCCACTGCACTTTCACATACGGTATGACCCAGTTGCGCAATTCTTTCGTCTCCCAAGCAAGAATCCGCAAAGGTCGCTCCTCGTATCTCAGATCCTCGCTAATCTCTAGTGGAGTGAAGTCGATCACGTGAGAGGGATCGAAAACGTATCTTCTCAATACTGAGACGTAGAAAACATCGTATATGCCAGCAAATCGCGGGGGTAGAGTTATTCTGTATGCAACCGGTCAAACTCGCTCCAATATCTCGAAAGGGCCAACAAATCGTGGACTGAGCTTTCCACGTACCCCAAATCAGCGTATCCCTCTGGACGGCGAGACTTTGAGGAAAACATGATCTCCAACCTGAAACTTCAAGTCTCGTCTCCTGGTATCGGCGTAGCTCCTCTGACGGCTCTGTGCTGTCAAAAGGTGTCGTCGAACAACTCTCACATTTTCCTCAGCCTCAAGTAGAATCTCCGGTCCAAGTGTCCTCCTCTCACCCACATCACTCCAAAACAGAGGGGATCGACATCTGCGTCCATACAACGCCTCAAACGGAGCCATCTGAATGCTCGTTTGATAGTTGTTGTCGTACGCAAACTCAACTAGTCTCACATGTCGATACCACCCTCCTCCAAAATCCAGGACGCATGCCCTCAGCATGTCCTCTAGAGTCTGTTTGGTCTTCTCTGATTGACCATCAATCTGTGGGTGGAACGCCGTGCTGAAATGCAGCTGAGTGCCCAAGGCTGTCTGAAGGCTCCTCCAAAACTGGGATACAAACCTCGGGTCTCTGTCTGACACAATAGACACTGGCACGCCGTGCAGCCTGACGATCTCATCCAGGTATATCTGCGCGAGTCTCTCTCTAGACCAGATAATCTGAACTGGTAGGAAGTGAGCAGACTTGGTCAGTCTGTCCACTATCACCCAAATAGCGTCACAACCACTCTGTGCTCTAGGCAATCCCACGACAAAATCCATCGTGATGTACTCCCACTTCCACTCTGGCACTGGCAGACTCTGAAGCTTGCCAGCAGGTACCTGCTGCTCGGCCTTCACCTGTTGGCAAGTCAAACACTGAGCCACATATCTGCCAATGTCCCTCTTCATTCCATGCCACCAGAACTGTGCCTTTAAATCCTTATACATTTTGGTTCCCCCACGGTGAACCGTATAAGGAGAACAATGAGCCTCTCTCAGAATGTCTGCTCGAATCTCTGAATCCACAGGCACACACAGTCGGTCCCTGTACCGCAGTACTCCCGAACTGTTCACAGCAAAACCCTCAGCCTACCCCCTGTCTAGCTGCTCTCTAATCCTCAACAAGTACGGATCTCCACTCTGTTTCTCTCGGATCCTATCCAACAGAGTGGGCTGCAAAACTAGAGACGTCAGCCTCGCTGTAGAACCAGGAGGTACTATCTCGAGTCCCAGCTGCTGTAGCTCCTCGAGTAGGGGTCTCTGCTCAGTGATCGTCAAACTCAGGCTCTGCACTGACTTCCTGCTCAACGCATCTGCCACAACATTCGCCTTGCCAGGATGATACTGAATACTAATATCATAGTCCTTCAGTAACTCCAACCACCGGCGCTGCCTCAAGTTCAGCTCCCTCTGTGTGAACAGACACTTGAGACTTTTATGATCAGTAAAGACCTTGCAGTGCTCACCGTACAAGTAATGCCGCTAGAGCTTCAAAGCAAATACCACCGCGGCAAGCTCCAAATCATGCTAGGGTAATTCTTCTCATAATCCTTTAACTGCCGTGAAGCATAAGCAATTACCCTACCATGCTGCATCAGCACACAACCATGCATCACTGAAGATCACAAATCCTTCCCCCATCACCGGAAAGGTAAGGATAGGAGCCGATGTCAACCTCAGTCTCAACTCGTCAAAGCTCCTCAGACAGTCGTCACTCTAGACAAATCGAATCCTCTTCCACGTCAAGCGTGTAACGGGCATGGAAAGCTTCGCAAAGCCTTCCACAAACTGACGGTAATATCCTGCCAGTCCCAGGAAACTCCGTACCTCAGTCACCGTCGTCGGTCTAGGCCAATCTCGAATCGCTTCAATCTTCTTCGGGTCCACTGCTATGCCCTCAGCTAAAATCACGTGGCCCAAGAAAGCAACCTCCCGCAACCAGAACTCGCACTTCTTCAACTTGGCATACAACTTCTTCTCTCGCAGAAGCTGTAGCACAATTCTCAAGTGCTCCTCATGCTTAGCATCGCTCCGGGAGTAAATCAGGATATCGTCGATGAAGACTACCACAAACCTATTCAAGAACGGCTTGAACACTCTGTTCATCAAATCCATGAATGCGGCAGGGGCATTTGTCAATCCAAAAGGCATCACTGTAAACTCATAATGCCCGTACCGAGTCCGAAAAGTCGTCTTGGGAACATCCTCGGCCCTCACCCTCAACTGGTGGTAACCTGACTGGAGATCAATCTTCGAAAAGACATAAGATCCCTGCAACTGATCAAACAAATCATCAATACGCGGCAAGGGATACTTATTCTTGATGGTCACTTTATTCAACTCCTGGTAATCCACACACAGCCTAAGTGAACCATCCTTCTACTTCACAAACAACACCGGCGCTCCCCAAGGCGAAAACACTAGTTCTCACAAACCCTCTATCATCAAATCCTGCAGCTGCGCCTTTAGCTCTCTCAGCTCTGCTGGCGTCATTCTATAAGGTACCTTCGAGATTGGTGCAGTTCCAGGAACTACATCAATCATAAACTCAATCTCCCTTTTCGGCGGCAACGTAGTCAACTCAGGGGAAAACACATCCGAAAACTCGCGGACTATAGGGATATCCTCGAGTGCCGGCGCCGCCGTAGGTACCTCCACAACTGTCGCAAGAAAAGCGATACACCCACTACTCAGCATTTGTCGAGCTCTCGCCGAAGATATCCATGTGGCAAACAACGTACTCCTGCAGCCTCCGAACGTAAACTCCGTCTGGCCTGGCTCGCAGAACGTCACCGTCCTCGCTCCACAGTCTATCGTAGTATAGTACCGCGCCAGCGAATCCATACCGAGCACGATGTCGAAGTCCTGCAGCTGCCCTAACACGAACAGGTCTGCGGGCATAAACCATGAATTTAACTGCACCGGACACGACCAACAACACTCTGCAACCTGTAAAACATGGTCGGGGATATGCACCTCTCGTGCCAAAGACAATGACCCTAACTCTAGACCATGCAACAATACAAATGCTCGGCTAACAAAAGAATGCGAGGTACCGGTACCAACTAAAGTATGAGTACAAATGCCGAAAATCACAGTAATACCTGCCACTACACGATCGGCTGCTGAAGAGTCCTCCCGGCGGTAACTTGGTGGTGCTCCAAAAGTCTGCTGGTCAGCTGGCTGCGCTGATGCAATGGATAGCGCTGGAAATGTCGCTCTAGGACACGCTGACCTCACATGTCCTGGCTGTCCACAAGTGTAGCAGCGGCCCTCTTTCTGCTCATATTGTCGGGGCCAGTGTGGTCCTCCACAAATCACGCACCGCAGCGTCCTCGGTGACGGTCCCTGCTGAAGCAATCCCCTGGAATGCTGACGCCCCGATGAACCACGACCCTGAGAGCAAGATCGAGAAAGCCTCAGCGGACGTCTGCTACTCGCCTGTCCTCCATTATCTGGAAAAGGGCGCTTCCTGTCTTGGCTCTGCCCCGGTGCCATAGTCCGCTCCTGGACAGGTGTAACTCCGTGTCCCACCAAGAGTGCCTGCTGCACAGATGCTCCTGTCTCAACGCCTAAAAACTAAGTGATAATCTCATAAATCCTCTGCAATAGTACACTCTGCTACTTGATCACCTCTGCCAGGGCAGCCAACTGCTCTCTCAAATCAGGGGGTACACTTGCCTCCGGTCGTGCACTCGGCTCTGCCTGGTCAGGCATCTTTAGCGGTGCGACTCGATCCTTGGTCGACGGTCGACCACGGCAGCGATCTGAAAGAAACAGAACGGGGTCAGATAACACACAAACACTCTCGACCCAATCAATGAAAGTCTAGAAGGCAGCCCCTGTTTTCCTCCAAAATTATGTCGTCTGCAGCCAACATAATTTCTCAGGCCAAAACAGGTACTCCTTCAATCACTCACCCCACTCACGGAGGAGTTAGAACAACTAATCAGTGACTTTCGCAATTAAATTACGCCTCTCGCATTTTGCTTTCCTAAGGTTTGCCAAACTTAGGTTCTCTAGGTCCCAACGACCTAATGCTAAGCTCTGATACCAATTTAATCTGTCACGCCCCGGATTACACGTTCCCCGAGCACGCCGACAAATCCGCCGTATACAAAGAATTTTTTCCTGTATACGAAGCGACAGCTGTACCTGTAAAACATACAATACTACAAACAACAGTATAGAGCTGCTAGAAGAACTAATAAAGTAAAAGAAATCGAGTTCCATATACATACACTGAATCCCATAGTACAAAACTACTCGTGCTGGCGAGTTAAAAGTCTGTATGTACATGAACCCAAACCAAAACATCTACCTGCAGTAGGGGTGCCTCTAGCTCTGCTCCTCGGGTAGGGCTCTAACTCGCGACGCCCTTGCTTAGATCCTGATCAGCAATAGCAGCAGCCGAAGACGAAGGCTCTACAAAAACGGGGTAACAACTGGGCGTGAGAACTATTGTAGAAACAAGTAGTCCTCAGTGGGTGAAGCCCTCAACAATCATCGGTCCACCCACTAAGTCTACAGAAGGTAACAAGGCTAGCAGGAAAAGCTGGAAAGAAATCTACAGCTACATATCGCTATACTAGCATGATCTACACTTACCAACTGTAGTAAAAGTCACAACTGACTCAATCTCACTAGGGACTGTGAACACACCCGTCCCGCCTGTCGGATCGAACCCGTAACCTACTCCAAGAGTAGCTGGTGGAGAAAACTCTCTAGGGACTGTGAATACACCCATCCCGTCTAATTAGGTGACACCGTAGCTCAAGGTAACCGGCGGAGAAGACTCTCTAGAGACTGTGAATACACCTGTTTCATCTACTAGACTACACCGTATCTCAAGAGTAACCGGCGGAGAAAACTCTCTAAAGACTGTGAATACACCTGTCTCGTCTAATTAGACTACACCGTATCTCAAGAGTAGTCGATTCCAGAAAAGGTCCAACAGGACGGCTAAGACTCCACTCACGTCACAACCTCACTAAAGGTAGGGAAAAGCGTCACTCACTATCTCACCCGAGCTGCCCAAAACGGACCCACCCTGCCTGTATCTAGCTGCGCCGTACACCACCCCAAGGGTAGCCGGCTCAAGAACTGTCCAACAGAAACTGCGACACTCATCGCACTGAAACTTCATTCCGGAATGGCATTCGTGGGCGCGACCCAACCGAGTTTACAAAGGTCTCTGTCAAGTTCGTACTGCTCTCACAGGCTAAGGTCAAGTAACCAACTCTAACTGGTCTAATAACTAACAGATCACGTGCCCTCGGCATAATCAGTCGCCAAAAAGGCGATGCGGGTCCACCGTCAACCCCGACGGCCCCAACAGTCCGGAACAGCCTGAAAGCTACTATAAAAAAATTCACTCGGCATCCCAGCACGAGCGTAAATACATTCTAATCTACCTGGGATACTCACTATGATAATACTGCAACAGTATAAAATCATGCAACGGCCCCTAGGGCTAAATCAAGTAGTTTAACATACGACGATTAATATCGCAAGTTTTCTCCTAAGTCTTATCCAAGTCTAACATGTATGTATATCCGTAGATAAATAGACTAAGCTCCAATTCAGATTATTACAAAACTAAATCAATGAACCGAGCAATTGCGACACGCAAAAGAATTCCGCTAATACATGTTGACTATATAGGCACTTAGGAGTAAGACGATGATTAACCCACCTCGGTCGCTAATCCCGGGCAGCACGGAACTCCCTCGGCTGCGGAACAACCTGCTGGATCAACTGAAAATATCCGAGTCCCGAAATCGAGCTATCTCCAACTATAAACATCGAAAATCCTCAATTCAGTCCAAAATCCACAGCAGCAGAGTAAAACAGAGCTTCGACCAAGCTAACCTTCACCAAATTCCACAAGTAAGGGCTTCGTGGATTCCTCTCGAAGTTCTAAATCCAGCAAACCAAGTCTCGTCAAAATTCGATGCTCCTGCGTCGAGTACGAGTTGAAATACTAACAGTCGACGATGAATTTCAGCAAAACAGCATCACTTGAGTTCGAAGTAGTAAGAACTAGCCCAAAAACAAATGGAAATGCTGAATTACCAACCTCGACAACGCCAAGCACCGATGCGATAGCAAGAACGGCGGAAACCCACGCTCGCCTGGCCTCCTCGCGCTACCCCAGGGTCAAAAGTGTGCTCGAACGGTCCCGCGGCGCGACGTCGGCAGCAAACCTTCCAACCGAGCTTCTTCCTTGCCTTCAACCGGATGAGAGTGAGAGAGAGATGAAGATGAAGCAAAAAGACTCCTCTCTCTCTCTACACAAAGCTATATAGAGAGAGCGAGAGCTGCTGATACAAACGAGGTGGAGATTTACTCAAATACCCTCTCACCTACTCCCTTGTACCGGTACACGGGCTCCTGTACCGGTACAAGAGCCAACCCGAGGGCAACCTGCGCGCAGCCTCGCTGGTTGTACCGGTACAGCCACGCTGGTTGTACCGGTACAGCAAGCAGAGAAATCTGCTGTTTTACAGATTTCTTCGCTATAAGCTGCCCTCGCGTCGCACAGAGTCCGTTTTGCGTCTATTTGACGCCAACGCGACTCGGACTTGTCCCGACACTCTCCAGAGCTGCCGACAAGCCTCCACAACAGTACACCAGGGATCTCACAGGTTTGGGTTCACATATTTGAAAATTCAAAACGAATTTGATCCGCTGACATCGCTAACTATTACTTTTTTTTATCACTAATCTTAACCTTTTTAATTTTTACGTTTAAAATATTTATTATCTTTCACGATGTCAGATGTTAAATTATTTATCCCCTCGAATTCAGACTCAGATTTGGATGTTATATTTACAATATTTTTGAATTCCGATACGGATACATCAAAGTATTTCGGACTCGGATTCGAATATTTGAGAATTAATATAAGTTATTAATTCATATATAGTGTAAAAAAAAAAAAAAAATGGCTAGTATAGCTGAAATGGTAGTGAGCTTTCTCGTATAGATCTACTCCACACTAAAATCTCCCACTCTATACAATTGTCCCACTGGTGATATACGACATTCACTCCATATATAACCCCTACACGCAAATGAGGATCCAAAAGAGAACAAAACCCTCCTGAATAGGACCATCTCCTTAATCCAGTGTCTTGCTTGTTAAATTTCTCTCGTCTCCTCTTATTTACTTAAGAACCATAAGTTAATTGATCATTTCGTCGACGCAAACAGAAGCTAAATAAATAGAAATAAGCAATCTTTATTTCAGATGTGTGATTAGTTAATTCACAGGTGGAACTAATTTCTATTTTATGAGCAATGTAATCTCGCAACACGCTGTAGTCATCTGAACAAGTACGGGTTGTCTACACATTTATCATATGAACAAGTTACACGAGAATAATGCGTGCAGTATGGGTATTTTCTTTAGGCTTAGTTTGGTATTGAAGCCTATCCAACGCTATTAGATAAAATAGAGTTGAAGAAAAAGCATATAGGGATATATTTCTGCATTCTCCGGTGGGAATATATCGTAACTGACTAATCGAGATATACGGAACACAATATTACTGTCACGCCCCGGATATCACGTTCCCCGGGCACGCCGACAAATCCGCCGTATACAAAGGAATTTCTACTATATACGAAGCGATAGCTGTACCTGTAAAAATACAATACTACAACTAGTAGTATAGAGCTGTAAGGAACAAAACATAACCTGATAGCAAGTAAAAGTTCACTATACATACAACATCTGTATACAAAAGCTCGCTTCACGATAAACAGTAATGATAGTATGTATAAGAACTCAAAAACTACAACAACCTGTAGCTGGTACTTCACTAGCTCTGGCTCGTCTGGTAGGGCTCTAACTCGCGACGCCCTTGCCACGATCAATCTGAGAGGGGGCAACAGTCGGCACCGAAGGCTCTGCAAAAGAAGGGTAACAACTGGGCGTGAGAACTACTGTAAAAACAAGTAGTCCTCAGTGGATGCCGCCCTCAATATTATCGGTCCACCCACTAAGTCTACAGAAGGGAGCAAAGATAGTAGAAGAATGCTGAAAGGAAATCTACAGCTACAAGTCACTACACTATCATACTCTATACTAACCAATTGTAGAAAATGTCAATTCTGACCCAATCCAACTGGTACTGTAAGCATACCCGTCCCTGGGACTGTAAACACACCCGTCCCGCCCGGTTGCGACTACAGCTGTCCGTGGAGAGCAAGTCCAACCTGCACGAATGACACCAACACGAAAGCACAACGCCCGTCTCCGAAGTGGCACTCGTGGGAGCTACCCAACCGAGTATGCAACGTATCTCTGTCGAGCTCAATCAGGCTCTCACAAGCCAAAGTCAAGTAACCAGGTCCAACTGATCTAACAACTAACAGGTCACGTGCCCTCGGCACAATCTGACGCCAAAACGGCGATAGGGGTCCACCGTCAACCCCGACGGCCCCCAACAGTTCGGAACAGTCTGAACATTACTGTAAAAATACACTCGGCATCCCAGCACGAGCGTAAGTGAAATCTAAACTACCTGGGGTATCGACAACACTGATACTGCAGCAATACAAAATAACAACGGCTCCTAGAGCTAAATCAGGTAGTTTAAGTATATGACAGGTTATAATCGTTGTTTTCTCCTAAGTCAAATTCCAGTCTAACATGTGCTAGTAGATACATGCAACGAGAAAGCTCCAATTCAGATTTTATATGGAGTATGCCAAAATTCATGAACCGAGCAAAATCTATCAACACAACAACACATGTTGACCAACTATATACTTAGAAGACAAACCGACGATTAACCCACCTCGATAGCTACTCCCAATCCGGCGCGAAGTCGAGAACGGCAGAATCACACCCTCACCCGACCTCCTCGCAATGCTACGATGACGAACACACGCTTGAACGGCACCGCGGCACGACGTCAACGACACTCGAACTTCACCCGAGAGCTCCTCCAACTCACGTTCCAATTCTAGAGAGAGAGAAGAAAGCAAACATTAATTAGCAACCCCCCACTGCCTGCCACCTTTAATTAAGGCGGTGGAATTGATAAGGATTGGCAAAGGACCAAAATGCCCTTTTACTAACTCCCTATTCCACCTAGGATACTACAATTACGTACGGAAACAAACATGGGATTTTTTCAACATACTTCCTCACCGTATGTAACACAATCTTCCCGCAATCTTAAACGAAGCCTTAGTCATCACCACTTCACAATTTGATTCTAGCTATTGTGAATCCCACTGAACCCCAACTTTTCAGAACAATGTGTTTAGGGCTGGAACTAGCTCGGGTTCGGGTTCGGGTTCGGGTTCGGGTCGACTCATATTTTATGCCTAAGCCCGGCCTAGAAATATTTTGGGCTTTCAGTTGGGCACTACCCATTTATGTTAAAAAAAAATTAAGATCCGGCTCAGGCCTAAGCCCAAAACCCAATACCCATCAGACTTTTTTGAGGCTCACTTTATGCATTTGTTATATATATATAACCGTATAAAATACTATTTTTTATAGTAATATTTTGAAGCAATCAATGTTAAAGCACAATTTGATCTCGTTTACATGCATTGGACTCGAAAAGTTATGATTTTTCAACTTTAGGTGAAACTATGAGAGTACGAAAGTTAGATTGGATCATGCGCGAAGCGAACAAGCATAGGAATTTATATGTTATGATCCTTGTAGAAGATGATGTCATAGCACGGTGTTATCAATCATTTTGAAGCGATCAACATTAAAGCACAATATTTTCATATGGAAACTATATATTTAGTTATATGTGTAATATATCCTCATATATATTAATATATATCCTTTATAATACTATACTATATATATAATATATTCTACCATTTGTTTCTTATATGGATAAATATATTATATATATTACTAAATATTTTATTTTGGTAACTAATGTATCGGCTTTTCAGATTGGGCCTAGGCCAAACTTGGACACGTCCAAATAGGCTCAAAAATTTTTCGAGCCTAAATTTTTAAACCTGACCCAAATCTAAAGGTATATTTTCGATACACAAAGTTCGACTCATACATGGTCCATCAGGTTAGACTTTGTTTAAGCTCGGATCTAGTTCTACCCTAAGATACTGTTTGGATGGGATATAAGGCAGGAACTAAAAGCTTATCCCCTCCCTTATACCCAAACCGAAAAAAAAAAAAAAAAAAAGAAGGAAGGAACAGTAGTCCCACCCCCTTAACGGCCCGTTAAAGGGTGGGAAACTTAGTGGAACAAACTTATTCTAGAAATTTATACATTTTTAAATTTTAAATTTTAAAATTTAAATTTATAGTTTTAAATTTTAAATTTATAATTTTTCAAATTTAAAATTTTATATTTTATATTTTTTAAATTTAAAATTTTATATTTTATATATTTTAAATTTAAATTTGATATTTTATATTTTTTAAATTTAAATTTGATTTTAAATTTAAAATGAAAATTTGATAAATTAAAACTTACAATTTAAGATTTTTAAATTTGAATTTTAAATTTAAAAATTAAAATTTTAAATTAAAAAAATCAAATATAAAATTTAAAAATTTAAATTCAAATTTAATGAAAAAAGTAATATCATTATTTTTTATTTATAACTGTCCACTATTTTTCTTATTCCGCAACCTATTCAAATGCTATTTTTCTTATTCCTGAAAATAATCTAATTTTCATCCAAACGTTATTTTTTTTATTCCCGGAACAACCAAATTTTAATCCAAATACAAAATTGGTTTAGTTTTTACTCATACTTAGACTTGTGTCTATTCTTAAAATAAACAATTTTTATTTATAGCTGAATTAAATGAAACCTAAATGTATTCAGATCGAGTTTGTATACATTGAAAAATGTATGCCCCTGATTTATTTGTAGACATTAATTATAAGGTTTAAGTTGATTTTTATTGGTGGGTGAGCAATCCTCGTATCCACATTGGACTATGGGTCGGTCTACTTTGTAGTGCTCACTCCGAAATGAAGTTTGACTTTGAATTGGTAGTAGGATAAATCTACTTTGTAGTGCTCACTCCGAATTGAAGTGAATTGAAGTTTGACTTTGAATTAAAAGTAGGATAAATCACACAATATATATATATATATATATGGCGATGGCTACTATACTATTATGAGTATTGGAGCCTTCGTACTCATTAGTTGTTTTCAATGATGGAGCTTCTAAATTGACGATCCACTCTGTTAAATACGATCTAGAGTATATAAAACTTCTAGAAAATAAATTTCGTAAATTTTTAAAATCATAATAAAGTCCATCAAGTGGGCATAAAATGATGGTCAAAGTCGAATGACGTTCTAAAAAATGATTATCGGATCCTTCAATTCAATATTGATCTTTATCTATGTAGTGAATAGAATTTTCTATAAAAAATTCAACAAATTCCGATTCTTTTACACCGTTAAACTAGCAAGTATCCCATATCGACCGTTAAAAGTTATCAAATTTGTGACCGATTGATCATAAGGTAAATGATGTCGAAAAATTATACAATTTGATTTCTAGAAGTTTTAAATGCTGTAAATAACGTTTAACGGTGTGGATCGTGGATTCGGAAGCTCTATCATCGAAAACAACTTATGAGTACGAGGGCAATCGTACTCATAATAGTATAGTAGTCGGACCCTATATGGCCATGGCTACTATACTATNCCTCAAACTTGTTGAAATTGGCAGCAAAATTGAGTTTGCCTCAACCTGGTACTGTTTGCTTCATATTTGTATATTTGTAAGTATTTTGTTTGATATTTTTATCCAGTTGATTGTATTTTGTTATTCCACTCGTGATGTTGTGTTTCTCGTTTGAATATTTCTTATCGTGAAAAAATTTGCCTCAAACTTGTTGAAATAGGCGCTAGAATTGAGCTCAACCTGGTACTGATTGCACTAAAGGCGGTGAATGGTTCACCGCCTTTAGTGCAAACTCAGAAACCCGAAAAAAATGGCTAAGTCCTGGACTGGGTTCTTTTACACAGATAAGACGGTGAACCATTCACCGTCTTTATGGCAGTACAGATAAGACGGTAAACCATTCACCGTCTTTATGGACGGTAAACCATTCACCGTCTTATCTGTGTTTTAGCCTCACCACGACTTGGCTAAATTAGGGCAGGTGGCAATTTACTCTAAAGACGGCGAATAGTTCACCATCTAATTAAGACGGTGAACCACTCACCGTCTTATCTGTGTTTTAGCTCCACCACAACTTGGCCAAATTAGGGCAGGTGGTAATTTACTCTAAAGACGCCGAATAGTTCACCGCCTAATTAAGACGGTGAACCACTCACCGTCTTATCTGTGTTTTAGGCCCCCTCTCGAGGACTTGGCGAAATTAGGCTGGCTAGGTAGAATGGCTTATGACAAGATAAGACGGTAAACTATTTACCGCCTTTGTGAAGACGGTAAACGAGTGACCGTCTTCTCTAGGCACCTTGCGCCGCGCGGGGAATTGCTGAGAAGGCGGTAGGGTGCGTGGGGAATTGCTGAAAAGGCGGTATGGTAGCCTTGAGAAGACGGTCAACCATTTACCGTCTTCAATGAGACTGCTTAAAGACGGTGAACGAATCACCGTCTTTATGAGAAATGCTGATTTGGCGGCTGAGGTGGCAAGAGGAGGGTTAGTTTCACAAATAAAATTTTCACAGGGTTAGTTTGGCAAATATGAAATTTCACAGGGTATTTTCGAAAAAAGTCCCTTTCGGTGCTTGCCAAGCTGGCAAAAATAGAAAGAAGGATAAAATGAATTGTTTCTTTCTTTCTATATATATATATATATATATATAAACTTATATGATGCCAGAATAATTTTTGCCACATGTCAAATTATCGTTCATTCTTATAGCCCTTTTTGAATTAAATCACTTTTTTATCTATAATTTTTAACTTTTACCATATTTTGAAAGAGCAAAATGAGAAATTTAATGATTAGTAACTGATATGGATATACAATCACAATAATAACTATAGTTTAATATATAATTAATACATATAATTAATCTAATGTTGTCATATATATAATAATCCTTTTGGCTTCCATGATTAGTAACTGAAAGTAATTAGCTTCATGCTCTACTTTAAACAAATAAAAATTTATAAATTAATGCATATTTAATTTGACCGTTTTTCTTTTTAAGAGTGGAAGCTAAAAGGATTATTATATATATGACNTTAAATTTTAATTTTTAATTTAAGTTTAAATTAAAATTTAAAATAATATATTTAATTTTTAAATTTTAACTCATATTTTAATTAAAAAATTTGAAAAAATAAATTTAATCCGAATAAATATCCATTCTGTCCGGATTCAACTTTCAATCCGGCCTTCTAGGCCGGATTGAAAAAAGAGGTGATTGGGAGATTCCCATTCCACTCAGGAATCGGAATCGGAATGGGACTCCCACGTACCAAACACCCACAAATGGATTCACCCATTCCGATTCCGATTCCAGGATGAAAAAGAAGCGAACCAAACACGCCCTTAGTGTAAGTTAACCAATTAATTTTTTTTTCTTTATGTTTTTTTTTTTTTGCTTTTAGGAAGCGAAGACCATATTAATCTTTAATATACTATGCCACAAAGATTTGATATGTTCATCTATAGATAATTTTTTATCACCTATATATGATATAGTGCATATTTTTATATAGGCAGAAAATAATCACCTGTATCATTTTTGATACACTTAGGGCCCGTTTGGATTGGGTACAAATTAAAATTTTTAAATTTGCTAAAATACTACAAATTAAAATATTTAAATTTGATAAAATATTATTTACCCGCCGCAAAGCGCGGGCCCTACACTATTAACATATATGATTTCTCAATAATCTTACTGATATGGCACAATCACATTACTTTAGAAGTTTTTTTTTTTTTTTTTTTAACTCAGCCCATGTTCCCTTATCTTAACTCCAACTCCTCTATCTTCTCCTTGCAACGTATACCTAACCTTCCCCCTCTCTTAAGCATAAACTTCCACTCCTCCATCTTCTTCTTGCAATAAATCTATTAATTTACAAACTTCTATTAATTAATTAACATATATGATTTATTCCCCTTGGCTTCACTCCCATCCCTCCATCTTCTCCTTGCAATGTACATGTACATTACCTTTCCGCTCTCTTAGCATAAACTTTCACCCCTCCATCTTCTTCTTGCACCAAATCTATTAATTTCACAAATTTATTACTTTATCAAGTTAGAGCATATCAACACAACTAGGATTAGCAACTTCATAATAAAATATTTTTAAAGAGTTAATTTTATATTAGAGGACCGGAGGGCGATGGGAGATGCGGGGCCGGGGAGGCGGGGCGGCATCGAGGCTGAGGACGGTGCTATTGCCGACAATGACTATGGCAACAGCGACCGCGTCCTCAGTGGTGGCGGTACCCGTGGCGGTAATTTTATTTATTTATTTATTTACTTATTTATTTTGAGCTTTTTAGAATTTGATGGCTCTTTTCAACTAGAATTTTCGTGCTCAAAATATGATAAGAATTGGATCATTTTTTTGGCCCATTATTTGTAACTGACAATAGTTATTTACGGACTGATTGGAGATAAAAAACGAATAATTGGAATAACTAATTTTATATATATTTTTAATTTGATATAAAATATATGTAAGATTCAAAATATATAAATATGAAAAAATATCAAGCTAGCCCAAATTAGATCGTGCTATTCTCTTCCATTCTCTTTATAAGTTTCTGAGTATACATCTAATTTTTCTTTAAGAAAAAAAATATTAGAAACAATTCCTAAGACTAATCTGACGCAACCTACTTACGCCTCTACCTTTTATTTATTTTATAATGTGAATAGAGCATTTTATATAATTCACATTGACGTCTGTAGGTTTCCTAAGCCACAGAAGCTCAAACCCTTGAATTTATAATTTCAAGTCAAGTATTTTATCCACCTATCCTAAGGTGTATTAGTTGCTCAATTAATTTGTTTAAAAATTAGATCGAAAGTGGTCACATTTTATGCTGTAAATTTACCTTTTTGATATGATAAAATTCTTTTCATTGTGTCTACTTCAGTTAATAAATTACTTACTTTCTTTTCGGATACAGAAAAAAGTATGAACCACCTCACCAAGAAAGCAACGAGTCAGGTAATGGTTTATTGGAAATGCTATTGCAGTAGTTATAGTAGCTTTGCGTTATTATTGCTCTTTTATCAATTTGATTTTTGCTGATTATTTAAAATAATATTCTATATTTTATAGTTAGAGTAATATTTTTTACATATTTGATGAATTGTATATTTCAGGTTTATTTTTTCAGACTATCATCGATGATCAATGATAATAAATAAAATAATTATTTCGATAATATCTATCCGCTGTATCGTGCGGGTAACTACACTAGTATATATATATATATATATAGCAGGTATGGTCAAGGTAATTAATTAAGCCGAGGTTTCGTGGCCAATCAACTACGCACATATGGCAGTAGAGGGAAGAAATTGACGTCTTTGCGTGCGACGTGGAGGAGGCTTTCTTGTGGTGCGGTGTTGTCCGAGTATAATTAATTAAGGGTAAACTTTGAATACCACTTCTGTAGTTCCGTATGTATTCATTTTAGTATTCTGTGGTTTAAAATATATCAATTTAATTAACATCTTATTGTTTCATTTTGCTCTTTTCGTCACCCTCTTCGTTAACTTTTTGTTAAATCATATATAAAAAATTTCAGATATCCCACTTATAGTTTATTGAATAGTTACTTTAGTACCTTTTAGTTTTATCTTTATCACTGATTTAATGAAAAAAATTAGTGAAAAGAACAACCAAAAAAAAAAAAAAAATCATAGGGCACGAAAGTGATACACTTTAAACCACATAGTATTAAAATAAGAAGTCTGAAATAACATGGGGTGGTATTTGAAGTTTTCCCATTAATTAATTAAATTTCTGTGTCTCTTCTTCTCGACCACACTAAGGTAATCCAAGGAAGGTGCTTTCGGGGACGCAACGGCAGCATATTAGTTCTTAACTGCATTAAATTAATTAGTTATTTATTTTTTGAGCTCGTCTTTATTAATTCAGGTTTTGTGAAAAATTCTTTTCAGTTTTTCTGTACAGTTTTTTTAGTTAGAATAAGAGAAAAAGAGTTTCATTGGAAGACTTTTAATCTTTGGTTTGAAGAGGATATGAAGTGTAAGTTCATCTTTTTTTTTTCTTTATATAGTGAAACACATCTCTCTCACTATTCTTGTGGACGTAAGTAATTACCGAAACACATACATCTCGATCTTTTCTTGTTGCTGTTAAAAAATTGCGTACGGTAAAACGCAGCGGAAAAAGAAATCAAACAAATTTGATTTTGAAAAACTTTCGAGATCTAATCTCAAAAACCACGCAATTAGGATCCCTCATGTTCTTTAAGATTAAAGGAGAAAAGTAAGATCGAATCATTACCTTTTTCGCGGATAAATCCTTGCCTCAATTTGATGATCGTGGAATTGGGTTCTCTTGAAGCCGCACACGCGTCCGGCCTCTATAGGTATCCACACGAGGTTCTTGATTTGATCGATGTCCTCACCGGGGTGCTAGCTCCCTTGCAAAAGGACGTCTTTCTTGCTAGAAGATGAAAGAGAGAAGAGAGGATAGATGACGGCTAGGGTTTTCTAAAAACTCCTGTATATTATATATAGGAATATAATCCTATTCCTAATAATATAATGATAATTAAGGATAAGTATAAATCTAGATTTAAATTTATCTTTTCCTTAATTAGTTAGATCGATCAAATCCTAATTTGATTCGACTTGAATTTTATATTAATTTGATCTTATCAAATTAATAATGCAACATTTGCACATAACTCCTCTTATAATTTACTAACTATTAGTAAGTCCTCTCTAGTAACATTTACACTTTAATACCACTAATTTGTAACAATTACAAATTAGTTCAATTATCAACATATTGACAATTAGGTCCTCCGGCGATTCAATAATCGCGATCTAGCTATCCGATCAATCACAACCTCTTATGTGTGTGACCCCATAGGTTCTATTCTATCTGGTAGTGAGATATATTTTGATCACTATCAACAATATCACTGAAACTCCTTTCAGTGGATCGGAACAATTCCAACTCAGCCCAATGAAAATTATCGATCATCTAGATAATTCTCATGAGTCTCACCATCCACCAGTGACGCCTAGCAGCATGTAGTGGCATTCCAGTAGAATGGAATACTAAACCTCTTGGTGCAGTTATCGTGTGATACAATCCTTCTATCATGAGTCCCGACTTGACGGAGGTTATGGAATAACTCGTCAAACCCCATCGTCTGTCATATGTTAAATTTATTCGACTCGAGTTTCTAATATCGGAAACCCTTTTCCGCTATTTTATTCTGCCCTGGCCAAGGTCTTCTAAACTCGGTCTCATAAATCACATAGGACTAACACCCCTATCTACCAAGGGAGATAGATTCCATCTGAGTGCGCACCCTATTCCTACAATGAACCTACTGCAGCCAACATGCACCGCAAGGACCCGAATGGCTAGGGACCAAGTGTATGTACAGTCAAACTACAGTAACCTCATTGTGAATAGCCGAGGCACCGCAGGTCAAAGGACCAGTCACACTACTGCAACAATTGAGTAAGTCACTGACGAGTGAGTAGACATCCAAGTGACTTCTCGCGTTGGTCACGCTCGGTACCCTTGTTCTCTAACAACCACCTGCATATTCGCTTCAGTGTCCCCACACTGTCGACTCGAAACTCGTCTACCCTGAAAGGGAAGCGACTTATGCACCAATCTCATCGGATCAATCACCGTCCCCGTGATGATCCATTGATCGGGAGCATTTAGGAATTAATCACCAATGACACATGTCTCAAATTCTCAACACTTGAGAATATATGTCATCATCTTATTAATTCCTTGGACGATTCATGGACACATACACAATATGAATGGAAATAAAAACCCAAAGTTATTCATAATATTTTAAAAATCAAATACAAAATTATGTCCTAGAAAGAATACATGTGTCGGCCTGGTTGGCTTCTAGGGCATACATCTAACAGTTGCATTTTTTGTTTTTAACCATTCAGTTTTTTCTTTTTTTCGTACATCAATGTTCATAGTGCATGGCAGACGATCAATCAAGTTCCTACCAAGTGGTATTACAGTCTTAGGTTTGTGTTACAACAGAAATGTTGAAAGTCTCATCCTTTAAGTTTGAGGCGGAGAAATATGAAGAGAAAAAAAAAAATTGGTCACTGGTAGTAAAGAGTAAAAGCCCTTTTGGTACAACAAAGCCTTCATTAGGCATTGGTTGATGTTAGATTTGTCTCACATTACTGACCGTCCCTAGAGCAAGTGGCAAAGGGCTTGGTGGTTGGTACCCGAGACCCAAATTCGAATTCTAATTGATTCACATTTCCAGCAAAGTTTATTTCTAAATGAAATAAATGAAGCGGGTAGCGTGCTACCTATCTCTCAAAAAAAAAAAGAAAAAAGATTTGTCTCAAATTCTAGAACAACAAAGTTTTCTAACCCTATTTTATTTTGGCTATTTTATTAAATTAAGTTTAGATTATACCTAATTTTATTGATATTATTCCTATTCTAGTAAGATTTAGCCACTATTATAAATATATCATGATTTGGTGCAGCAAATGAGAGGGAGTATGGGTGTATTTTTTTGGGACTAAGATTTTATGAGAGAGGCATATTTTGTACACCACTTTGATTATAATAAAGATCTCTACATCGTCTTCGCCTGTAGATATAGGCCAGTGGCCGAACTACGTAAATATTTGTATCCTTTATTTTTCTCCTCTCTTTCTCGATTCTCTTTTGGTTTTCATACCCAACAAACCAGATTTTTTCCGCTTTTGTCATAACAAACTGGTATCAGAGAAAATATGGTATCAATATAAGTTGCGGATTCTGAACAAACTGGTATCAGAGAAAATCTGGTATCAGTGTAAGCTGTAGATTTTTAACACTCGAAAAATAAAAAAAAAGCCAGTATCGATGAGCGATAAAAATTGGAAGGAGATTGATCTGCAATTTGGTAGATGAGATATGTACAATGTAATAAAGGAGAAAACTACAATCGGCATGTGGAACAAGTTGGAGAAGTTGTACATGATGAAATGTCTCTTTAATGTGTTGTATCTAAACAAAAATTTTGCAGGTTACGTATAAAGAAAGGTATAGTAAGACTGGAACACTTGAACATCTATAACAAAATTATTATAGATTTTCTAAGCATTAATGTGAAGGTCGATGAGGGCGATAAGGTACTAATTTTTCTTATGTCACTTCCGCCATTCTACAATCACCTTGTAACCATCATAATATATGGAAAACAAATTCTAAAGATCGGTGTTATGTCAATCCTTCTATCTGAGGAGACCAGGTTGCAGTAGAATACGAGGAAAATAGTGTAGGTTTGGTCATGAATGATGTAGGTGGACAGAGACGAAGCCAGAATTCAATCCGGAGGGAGGCCAAAATATGTACAAATAAAAATTTTAGCAGATAAATAAGATTTTAACTACTCAAATTTTTAATAAAAAATTAATAATTAGATAATTAATTTTAAAAATATATTAAATTTATTTTTTTAATTTACACTCGCTTAAAAATTAGTTCTTAGCCACTTTAGTTAGAATTTAATTAAGTTAGAATTTAGTTAGAATTTTTTAATTTTTTTAAATTTTTGTTAATTTTTAACATTTTTTAAATTTTTGTTAGAATTTAATTTTTAAAATTTTTTAGTTAGAATTTTTTTTTTAGTTAGAATTTAATTTTTTAAATTTTTATTAATAAAATAATAACAACCAATTAGTAATACTAATAAGGCCATTAAATTTAGCATACTATTTTACTAGTTAAACAAATTAGCTCATTAAAAATAATTAGAAAGTTAAGAATCTATAAAGAAGGACTTATTTTAAAATGCACAATAATTAAGAGGTTCCTAGTATATTTTTACCTATAAAACATATAAGAAGAGGAGCTCTATACTAGTATTAAAAACTTTTTACAAGATAGGCCCATATATTTTAAAAATTAACTAAAATTTTATAAGTTACCAAAGAATTATAAAGTAAATATTGAAAAGTTGAGGGGGGCCTGTCACGCCCCGGATTACTCGTTTCCCCGGGCACGCTGACAAATCCGCTATATACAAAGAAATTTTCCATGTATACGAAGCGATAGCTGTACCTGTAATCATACAATACTACAACCAGTAGTATAGAGCTGCTAAAAGAGAACAAATATAAAAAATAGAAGTTCACTATACATATATCAAATCCAGGTGTACAAAACGCTAGCTCCAGCGAGATACAACATAAGTTTGTATATGAACTCAAAAACTAACACTACCTGTAGCTGGTATATTCTAGCTAAGCAGCAACTGGGAAAGGATCTAACTCGCGACTCCCTTTCCACGATCCGAATCAGCAGCAGCAGCAGTCGAAGAAGAAGGCTCTACAAAAGATTCCAATAACTGGGTGTGAGAACTACTGCAAAAAGAAGTAGTCCTCAGTGGATACCGCTACCGACCCGAACGGCTCACCCACTAAGTCTACAGATGTAAACAAGTATAGTAAGAAAGCTGGAATAAATCTACAGCTATATGCACCTATACTATCTCGATCTATCACCCACTATCTGTAGAAAAGTACAATCTGACCCAATCTCACTAGGGACTGTAAACACACCCATCCCAGGGACTGTGCAAACATCCGTCCCGGCCTGTCGAAGCTAAATAGCTACCTCCACACTAAGCAGTCCGTGGAGAGCAAGTCCAACCAGGACACAACGACACCAACGCAAACGCACAAAGCCCGACCCCGGAGTGGCACTCGTAGATGTTACCAAACCGAGTATGCAAGCGTATATCTGTCGAGCTCAATCAGGCTCTCATAGGCTATAGTCAAGTAAACAGGATCTAACAACTGAACTCACGTGCCCTCGGCACAATCTGATGCAAAAACAGCAATCTGGGTTCACCGTCAACCTCAACGGCACCCGACAATTCTGAACAGCCTAAACACTGCTGTAAAAATACACTCGGCACCTCAACACGAGCGTAAATATATTCTACACTATTCTGGGTATCCACCGTCCACAAACTGCGGTGATACAATCAAACTACGGCTCCTAAAGCTAAATCTGATAGTTTGTTCAAATGGCGGTGTAGAAACGTCAGTTTTCTCCTAAGTCAAATCCAAGTCCAACATGCATATTTTAGCTAATTTTCTACACTCCAATTTAAGTTCATAGGCATGAAATTCTAAGAATCGAGCTAAACAATATACTAAACAAAGCTAAAAATATATGTTGTCGACACATATAACATTAGGAGGAAACCCGTAGAATTCGGTAAGCATCACTTTAACCCACCTCGAAAACGCGTCCAATAATGGTGAGGAGTCGAAAGAAGTGAAACCGCATGCTCGCCTGGCCTCCCCACGACGCTACCACGACGAACGCACGCTCGAACGGCTCTCCGAAACGACGACGAAAATCTCCCGAGCTCGAGCTCTCTACCGTGCCTACGAGCTAAATTAGAGAGAGAGAGAGGAAACAGTTAATTAAATCCCTCACAGCCTCCCTATCCTAATTAAGGCGGTGGGGATAAGGTTGAAAGGCAACAATTGTCCAAAAGCCCCTCACCTACTCCAGCATTCAATTTTAGTTCTTTATAATATAAATCTTGAGTTTCAAAGTCCGTTTTTACGTCTATTTTGCGCAAAACGTCTCCAACTCAATCAAGCATAACTTATACTGTAACCTTGCTAATTTGCTAAGGTTCAGTATATTATAAGGCCATGGCCCCTTTGGGTCTATACATTAATACATGGCTCCGTCCCTGCAAGTGGAAGAAAAGTAAGATCTAGAGAACATGATGCGGAGAAAGGAAGATCTTGTTCCAAATCAAAGTTGAAAAATCTAAACTGTTATTTCTGCAAGAAAGAGAACCACATGAAGAAGAACTGCAAAAATATGAAGGCTTGACTGTGAAAATAGAACTCCTTTATATATACTATGAGCATGGACAGCGAACAGATTCAGAGTCTCACAATGACTAGATATTTGATCTGGGCTGTTTTCATGTCTCCAGACAAGCAATTATTTGATACCTACAAGTCTTATGAAGGTGGTATTGTTATGACGGGTAATCACATTAGCTGTAAGACAGCGGTATTGGAACGGTTAAAAAAAATGTTTGATGGTGTGGTTAGAATGTTGACAGATATGACACACATTCAGGATCTCAGATTGAGTTTAATATCTCTTGATACTTTTGACTCTACTGCCATGGTCGTCACGAAAGGAGAGAAGAAAGGGTGTCTGCACAAATTGATCGATGAGTTGGTGATTGAAGGTGTTGCTGTAACATCCTCAGAAGATCATGATGTTGATATACGGAGATATGGCACATGAGACAAGCCCACATGAGTGAAAGGGAGGTGTCGGAACTGCATAAATAGAGAGTACTCAAAAGTATTAATTCCTATAAACTTGATATCTGCAAATATTGTTTATTTAGAGAATAGAAATGATTGAGTTTCACAACCTCAAGTGATAAAAGTAAAGGTATATTAGAGTACATCCATGTAGACGTACAGAGACCGGCTCTGGTGACTTCGAAAGGTTGTGCACAGTATTTTATTGTATTTAACGATGATTTCTCCCAAAGGTTTGGATCTTCTTTATGAAGGATAAGTATAAGCCATTTGTAATGTTTAGACATTGAAAAAAAATCGGGATAGAGAAACAAATTAAAAAGCAGGTTAAAATTCTTCGAACAGATAATGGTGGAGAGTTCATTTCTTACAAGTTCAAGAAATTTTGCGAGGACAAAAGTATTGTACATCATTATACAGTTGTAGAAATTGCACAGCATAATAGGATAGCAGAAAGGATGAATTTGACACTATTGAAATGTGCCAAACCTATGAGGTTATGTGTTGATTTGCCAAAGGAATTATGGGCTGAAGCAGTAGATATGGCATGCTACGTTATCATTTAGTCCCCTGCCACAGCGATCGAACTCAAAACACCGGAGGAAGTATGGACAGGTAAATTTGTAGATTATTCCTTCTTATGAATCTTTGGTTGTCCTACTTATGCGAATGTCTAGGAAATCAACACACGAAATTGGATTCAAAATTAATGCTTTACATATTTCTTGGGTACAAGAAAGGGTTTAGATGATATAATATATAGGACCTTGTTGCAAGAAGAAGGTAATTAGTAGGAATACAGTTTTCGATGAAAAAACTATGCCCTGAAAGAATAAACAAGAGGCTTAACATGGAGAACAGTCAAATATACGTAGATCTGTAGAGCGGCAAGAGGGTGTAGATAAATAGGTAGAGCAGTCCTACTATTATGACAGTTATGTTATACAGAGTGACCTAATTAAAAGCACTTTAGAGAAGCCCTACTCTATTGCTACAGGAAGATAAAGGAAACAGATTCATCCACCACTAATATACATGATGGAGAATGTGGTATCTTATGCTTTGCCAGTTACATTAGATGATCCTACTTTTTAGGAGGCTATGCAGGACAGAGATAATGGCAGATGGATAACGACAATGACGGAATAGATAGACTCTCTATAGAAGAATCAAACATGGAATTTGGTTCCGTTGTTGGAGGGGAAGAGATCTGTCAATTGTAAGTGGATCTACAAGAAAAAATAGGGTGCAGATGAATAACCCAAAAAAATTCAAGGCACAGTTAGTAGCCAAGAGATATGCACAGATAAATGGAGTTGACTTCAATGAGGTCTTCTCGCCGATGGTGAAACATAAGTTTATCAGGATACTTCTAGCTCTATTGGATATGTTTGATTGCAGTTTCGACAGCTTGATGTACGGACCCCATTTTCTCATAGGGATCTAATAGAAGACCTATATAGAGCAGCCTCAAGGTTCTATTCAACCGAGGAAGGAATCCGGTATGCAAACTAAAAAGATCTTTTTACATGTTGAGGTAAGCAACAAGACAGTGGTATAGGCGTTTTGATAGGTTTGCAATTAAATATGGTTATACCAGGAGTTTTATGACAATTGCGTTTACCATCGTAGGCTTGAAGATACTACTTATACTATATGTAGAAGATATACTGATAGCGACCAGGAATTCAAAAGAAATGTAGCAGTTAAAGGATCAGTTGAGTTATGAATTTGACATGAAGTACCTAAAAAGGGCAAGAAAAATTCTAGATATGGAGATCAGGCACGACCACATATAGGCAAGCTGTGGCTATTGCAAAAGACATATATACGGGCTATTCTTATGCAATTTAATTTGTAAGAGGTGAAGGCAGTCAAGACTCCATTGGCCCGAGATGTAATCTAAAACGGATGATGAGATAACTTCTATGTCAAAGATACTGTATGTTGGTTGCTTGATGTATGATATGATATGCACTATGCCTAATATTTTACGTGTAGGCATTAATTGTTATTAATCAATATATGTTAGAATCCAAGAAAACAACACTAGGAGGCAGTGAAGTGGATTCTACGGTATCTGAAAGGTGCTTTGAATATAGCGTTCTCTACTTGAAGGATTTTGGTAATGGTGAAGTAAAGGGATTCGTAGATTAATTCCAACTGTGCTAGTGTGTCATGCTCCAGGGTCCCTAAGCCATTTTGAAATTGGGCTATCTTCTGTAAATTAGAGTTTTCGAAAAAGCACCTTTTTTTAAAAAAAAAAAAACCTAGACCCCAACGACGGGCAACAGACCCCACCACAAAGATAAGGAATTCTCTATTCAAACGGACAGAGTCGCTCCTGTATTTGCATAGCGTAGTACATAGTACTAGTGACAACCATAACATACCACTCAAACTAATACAATACACGATTCACACAAATTATCATTTCACAAGTTTTCACATATATTCCTACTAGTTAAAAGCGTCTCCCACACGAAGGCTTCACTTTGAAACTCTAAATTTTCAAAAATCCACAAAAAGCCTAAAAACTATTTTGAAAACTGTTTTCCATACGAAAAACTTCGTTTTGAAAACACTACCACAATGGGTAGAAAATCACATTTTAATATTTGCAAAAACCACGAGTATACTTTAAAGACTTTGTTTGAAAGCCCAGTCCAAAATCTCATATGTATTCAAAATCTACGGATGTCCAAATCCACGAGTAAGTCCGGTGAACCACAATACTGTCTAACTACTAACAAGTATGAGGGTGGCAAGAAACTGAGCTGTCAAGTCTATCTACTAACATGCATATAGTAAGCGTTAAACCAAAACTGATACCGTAAGGTCGGGATCTCTATCTCGAGCTAACTATCTTGTATCGTTCTCACGCACCATCCTGAGACCCTCAACGCTCGAGCTACCTAAAAAATAGTAGGGGGTGAGAACATGTAAACAAGTCCCCCCTACCGATGAAGGCAAGCTGTACACACCGGCAGATGGAAGGGATAAGTAGCAGTAGTAACAAGTAAATCAGGTATGATGACAAGAAATAACAACCACCGACAATCACCAAAAAAACTACTACTGTAGAGTGAGATAATAAAGCAATGACCAACTATAGTCAACAGTTAACTAGTGCAATAGCAATAATAACTAAACTAAAGACAATTGTGATAATGGTATGAATAACCGCTACTGCAAGGGAGATAGAAAAATGACTATGCGTCAACTGCAACTGATAGCACAAGTATACCCAATCAACTGCCGTATTGGTCTAAGGACCTTAGGCAATGCCACACTTGCTCTAATTGGCGTATGACCCTAATAGTAGGCCGCTAGAGCTCACATTAATTGGCATATGACCCTAGCAGTAGGCCGCTAGAACTCACAGGTCGGATATACGACAACTTTTCAGAAAAGAACATCCTCTTGTGGTGGATCAGAAAGCTGGTGTACGTGAAATGCTCACGAGCTGTGGCAATCGATGCAATATGCTCAATGACCAACAATGACAACAAGCTGATAGGACAATCCACAACATGTCCGACCAAATCAGATTTAAAATTCCCAAAGGAATGTCACCATGTTACTGACCTATCAGGTCTATATAATCGTATCACCAAATACGAAATATCACCAACAACAAAGCCATGCGGTGTGCAAAATAGCAAACATATGACCATGATAAGCCATACAGTGTAAGATACTGAACATATAATCATGATAAGCTATGCAGTCATACAAAAGGAAAAGAAAAGAAGTCACCGAGCATGAGCTGCTGGATCGACTTCGGATCGAAGTACCTACCTGTCTCAGTAGTCACACCTAGCTGCCGAGGTGCGTAGAATCGTCGACCGGACCTACGATAGATCTATCGAGTTAGGGTCCAATCCTATAGACCCAAAATACATCGCTCACAAACTCCAAGCCGCTCACGGAATTGATTTCCCGATACTGATCCCCGAAACTCGCTGGGAATCCCGAAAACGCACCAGAATGCCCCCGAGATCAATGAAACATCCCAAAAAGCACTGACTCGCATCGAGAGCCACCTACTGTCCCAAAACATACCTATTTGGGTGTCCGGACTACAAACACAAGCCTCTAGGTCAACTCGATCATCATCGATCGATCGTTCACTACTAGGGTTCTAGAAGTGTCCACTTTGGCATCGGAAGCCTTCGCCAATCTCCGGTCACCTCCAAACACATTAGGGGACCATGACAGCCAGCCAACGAGGCTCGGCGACGATTTTCAGGGCAACCATGCAACCAGAAGCCTATCGCGACGCGAAACCGTGTTTCGCCGACGATTTCACCGAAACGCTTCGAAACTCTATTTTCGATCACAAGAGTGCTTCAGTGCCTGGACAACAAGTCCAGAGGGTCACAAATAGTGACCACACTGCCCGAGGCAGCCCACGCAACCACATTTACAAATAAACCCCTAAACATTCCAATAATCACATAATATAAACATAAGGTGATTGTTTAGGGTCTAAACCATAAATCTTGCGCCTCCGGGATGACGCGAGAGCACCAGCGAATAGGTCTCAATGTGCCAGACACCGTGCTCGCTATCCGGAGCACTAACGATGGTCGAGGAGTGCTGTGCAGTCTTCTCAAGTTTAGTGTACAAAAGGCTCCGGGAGCGGAGGAGCCAAAGTCGGTGATGAAGGGTCGAAGACAGAAACGGAGGTGGGCACAGCATTCAGCAAGTCGAGGGGATCGCCGTGCTCACTTTCGGATCAATCGAGGAGCTTCGGATCGTCTAAAACTATGAACAGGGCACCTTTGAGCCCTAGCTCAAGGTGCAGGGAGCAGGAGGCTCTACGGCCAGCTGTCGGCAGCCTGCCGGCGCCCGTGCTGGCAAGAGTCGGCAGCGGAGGGGGAGAGGAGTGTGGTGCTCCCCCTAGCTGGTAGTGAGAAGCGGTGGCTGCGGTGACAAGGAGCGGCAGTGGAGGCGGCGAGAAGCGACGGCGGCCAGAGAGGCTCGGCGAGCACAAGTACAGGCTAGAGCCAGGCCTTTCACGGCGGTGACGGCAGCGGCCGGGGGAGGTAGGGGTCGGCGGTGGCAGGCTGCCTGAGGCCAAAGAAGGCGGTGGAGAGAGTCAGCGTCAGTGGCAGCCACGACCCTATGACGTTGGGCTCCCATCTGCCCTATTTTGGCCAAGGGGTGATTCTAGTGACTGCGGCAGCGCCGGTGGGGCATAGGGACACCGAGAGAGGTGGCTAATTGTCGGGGAGGCCGAGAGCAACCCAGAGGATGTGGGCTCGGGTTCCTCTTGTGCTCGAGCTCACCAAAAGAGGAGAGAAAGGGAGAGAATGGTGAGGGAGAGATTGACGAAAAGAGAGAGATGATGGTGGCAGCCGGATCTAGGCTGTTGGCGGCCAGAGATGCACGTGGCACATCCAGATGGGATGGGGGGGCGGCTGGGTGAGAGGGTGAAAGAGAGAGAGGTTAAGGTGGAGGTGAAGGGAAGAAATCCTAAATCTCTTATTGCCTCATTTTGGACAAATTACGCATAAACCCACAAAAACTCAAAATTCTATTCCCAGTCCTTCACAGTACGAGTAATTTGTGCAAAGACACCCCCACGTGCAAAATCGTGTGATTTGGCACGTAAAATATTAGGAGATTTTCCGAAACATGGTTTTCCCTATAAAGACCACTCCTTGATATTCGTGCAATTTTAGACAATCCGCCCGTTGCGAACGGACTGCGCAGCGCTTCCGGCATTGTCGGATGTTTGAATCCACAATTTGTTTTGCTTGATGTGGTCTCGGATTTGCGAAATTATCCGTCCTCTCTTATTCCCACATATATATATATATATATATATAGTAGATCTTGTGTGCTCTAACGAGCACAGAACCCTCTGTGCTCCTGAGCCGTTTTCAATGATGGGACTCCTGAATCGACGATCGGCTCTACCAGACTTGATCTAGTATATTTGAAGTATGTAGAAAATAAATTTTGCTATTTTTCGATATCATTTACTTAGTGATCGAAAAGATTCAAAATCAATAATTTTTAATGGTTGATATCTGTCGTTTCAAGTTTAACGGCGTAGAAGCAAGATTTTCAGTGCCGCCCGTGCCGTACGGCACGTGGGCATGCCATACCGTGCCTAAGGGGGGGTCTCGGACCCCCCTCTGTCTCGTGGCATGTACATGCATGCTGCTCGAGACAAAGCGGCACGCAGGTGCGTGCAGGCGGCACGCTAGCCTTGCGTGCCGCCCTTCTTTTTTTTTTCTTTTGGCTTTTTTTTTGGCTTTTTCTTTTTCTTTTTTCTTCAGGTATCGTGTGCACGCCCCCCCCCCACCCCGGGCCACCTATATTGTCTTCTTTTTTTTTTCACTTTGTTGTCTTTTTTCCAACTTTTTTTTTACTTTTTGACATATGCTTTTTTTTTTACTTCTTATTTATCAATATAGGAGCAAATTTTTAATTGATATATCCAATCCATACCGTGGGGGGCTTTGCAAAATATTTTGTTATCTATTTTTTTTGTGCAAAATATTTTGTTAAAATTTGTCGCACCACGAAGCTTTCAGTGAATCAAGGGAACAAAAATCGATCTCCTAAATAAATTTTGATCAGATATTTTTAAAAAGAATAAAAGAACAAAAAATATGGACGTAATATCGGAAATACATGACTTTCTCACAATACCAGTACTACTTATATCAATATTGTCAAATAAATTTTGTATCTGCATATGACAATATGCCATATGATCAAGCGTGACGATATATGTCGAATTAAGCAGTTATCTCTATATAAAGATGTAAATTTAAATAATTATTGTATTTGTGAATTAAATTATTGTATTTTAATTTTTATTCTACATCAGGTTTAGTTGTATTTTACTTACAAAAAGTTTACATGCATGTTAATTGATGAGTATTGTAAGATATATATAGTAAATATTCATAATTATTTATTTAAATCTTTCAAAATAATATTATAAGAGTTTATTGGGACCAAAAAAATTAAAATAAGTCTGTGCTAAAGCGTGCCAGTAGAAGGTCATGCGACACGCAATCGTGCCTATGCCGTACCGTGCCAGGGACATAACTATACGCCCCCATGTCACGGCACTTTAAACCTTGCGTAGAAGTATCCAAATCAAATGAAATTTTGATAGAAAATTCTTTATACTATCTACAACAAGTTTAATATCTCTGATCGTAAATTTTAGTACTATATCACCACTTTTTATGAGATTTTTATTTTCAGCCGTTGATTTTGAACCCTTTCGATCACTGAGTAAATGATATCGAAAAATCACAAAATTTATTTTCTAGATACTTCAAATATGCTAGATCAAGTATAGCGGAACCGATCGTCGATTCGGGAGTCCCATCATCAAACACGGCTCAGGAGCACGAAGGGCTCTATATTCCTAAAAGCACAGCAGCCCTGCTCTCTCTCTCCCTCTCTCTCTCTCTGTAAGGACTGAGTTTTTTGACAGTGCTACTAAACTCTCTGTTGATGATGTTTATGTGTGTAATTTAATTACATAAGCACTCGTCAAGTTTCGGGCGAAAATGAGCTAAAATGGAGAAGATACGCGACTTTTAGTTTTCACTTAAGTGAATAGTAACTCCGGTTTTCCGGAGAAGCCACGGAGTAGAGTTGGCTTCTGGCGCGTATCGGACTCCGTTCATATCAGTCCAATAGCTCGTTTCGACCGGTTCAGCTGTTTTGGAACCTATGGCACTGACGGAATTGGATTTGGATGCACGGATTTCGAGAAAAAGGGGTTTAATGGTTTTTGCATATAGTTGTCTATATGTGGTTTTTGGTGGAACCTAGGAGGGA